>NC_135503.1:57674311-57703897 GCF_052857255.1 Amblyomma americanum | reverse complement strand
TTCAATGGAGGCGAAATGCCAGCGTCTCGTGTACTGTGCGGTGTCAGTGCACGTTAAGGAACCCCAGGTGGTATAAGTTTATCCGAAGCCCCGCTCTACGGTTTCCCTCGTAGCTCATGTGTCGCATCTGGGCGTAAAATCCTACATACCGCTGCTACAAATATGTACTTTGTTTATTCAGATCTTCCTTCTTGCCTGCCTATAGCACTAATATGATAATGGCTTGCTCCGAAAGCATATGTAGACGGTCATACTTACCACGGGCATAGGTTCGGTTACGCCTGTCGTCACGGTACCATCTGGGCCTAATATCTTTAGGATTCTCACTTATTCATTTACAGCGGACACGAAAAGCTCGCCAAATAGTAGAACTTCATTGTTCGCAGAAACTTTCCCATTCTCAACGGCGTCTCCTCTCTTTCGAGAAGAAGCCCGAAGAAAGAAAAGCTCCTGCACGGTTCACAAACTACAGCAATCGCAATAAAAAGAGGTGCCGGGAAGTAAGTGGCAGGTGTTGTAAAGTGCTTATGAGGTACAGGTTGAGCACTTGCTACGAGATATTGATTTGCGTACTACGTAGCTCCCTTCTTTTGAGAGAGCATGCGTTCTAAGCGCCAGCTGGCTGTCGAAAAGCGGGCAGACAGTTTGGAGCACACACTTCGCTCACCCTCTCGGGCCTTGGCTTCGTGTTCATGAATATGCAAGCGCCGTAAGCCGCGAACTAAGCGATCGTTCTCAGGGCATTACTCGCATGAACGCCTAAGCTGCCCGAGTGTATTGCGCGTATACTATCGCAGCGCTGGAGCGGAAAATTCACCTTGATGGAAGTTGTCGAGCCGTCCGCGTGCATTATATTTTGCATGTATAGATCCATCTTATTTCACTGCATACTTGAACCTGGGAACCTTAAAGCCCGCCGGTTAAACACGGTTCATTTTTTATTCAATTGGCATGTGCTATTACCTGAGTCGATGACATGCTCCTCGAGAGCTTAAAAAGCCTGATCGCCTCTTTGAACGCGTTCCAATTGAGTAGTGGTAAGTTACTGTTTCTCTATGGGAAAGAAATTGTGATGATAAAGGCAAGTTAGTTATTGCTGAACACTGTTCTAGCCTGAGGTAGAGTTCGTAATCACAAAATAGTGTTGGCTACCAATCTATTTAGGCTGCTTTTCCCGCGCAAGGGTGCTTATGTGTTAAGTGTGACTTTGTAGAAAATTCAGTGCTACAGAATGTATGGGTTTTATTTTGCACAGTTAAGATTTTGGTGATCTATAACGTCTTCAAACTAGATAGCCCAATTTTGAAGTTATGACGACGCTTGCTTCTAAAGCAAAATGGTAAAATAGCTTCCGATGACCTCTTCATGCTGTTTTCACGCCATCCTGGGCTCTTGAAACCGTTGGACTCTAAAGTCAACGTTTCATTCGCACGACAGCATCTACTTTTGTTCCAACTCCGTGATCTCGATCCCTCAGCAAAATTCTTTGCCAGAGTGCCTTTTCAAACACACTAAGAAAAGGACATAAAAAAAGAGCCTTCCAGCGTCAGCCTTCCCCACTGTCGGCCAGTGTTCGGGTGTTCTGCAGACTTAAGCCTCTAGCTAATCGGTAGGCGACTGCTGACGCAGCAACCGTGACCCCAATCCCCTACCTCGCCCAGCCAGCTGCGCCCCAAGAGTCCACACTCTTTTGCCAATGCAGCGACGCACTCAGCTTCGCTGGCCGTCAGGTGAGGGACGCGGTAGCTTGTACCCTCGGGGCCATCTACCAAGCTAACGCATGTCCGAGGGGGGTCACGTGACTGACGCCACCGGGAAGCGGTCGCAGAGGCGTCGACGGCGAGTGGCCGGGAGAAGCAGCGCAGTCTTTTGTTGACCTTGGGCTAAGTGGAGATCGATGTTCCGTTTTGGGCGCCCACTTCCGTGAACTGCTTCTCGTGAATACGGAAGGAGACAGCAGCGTCCGCCCAGCCACCCTCCGCTGTCTCCCAACCTCCCCTCTTCTGCGTCCTTCCTGTATCGTCGCGCGGATGCTCCGCGACGCCTTTTCCCGCGAGTACCTGAATAATTCATGAGTGACGGACACCCGGCACATTCCTCTTCTTGCCGCGTCACGCGGCGTGAGCTGTGCAGTGTCCACGTTGTTTGTCTACTGCCAAAGGTGACCCGTACGTGGAGCCGCTTTCCTTGAGTTTGAATTTCTTTTTTCCTTCAGCCTATGTCAAGTGTGTGTTAGCTTCGTCTTAGGGGGTCCTTGTATTTATTTCGTTTCGTTCATGCTGCCCCTTTTACCTGCAAGTTGACTTGCGTTCATGTCCGCATCTGAGTTACTCTGGAATAACTGTAGCTTAATCAGGGGATTGAGAAAAGCGCAGAATATAACAAACCTGTATATATAGCCTTCGTAGACTATACGAACAAGCATTCAGATCTGACGAAAAAGCTGTCATGCAGGCACTACGTGACCAGAGTGTAGGAGAGGGTATGTAAAGGTTCTAGAAAATATCTATAGTCGTTGCACAGCGAATATAGTCCTTCACAGGGAAAATTACAAAATGCTGACAAGGAAGGGTGTCAGGCAGCGAGACACAATCTCACTGGTACTATTCACATAGTGTTCACAGAAAGTGCTCGGAGAACTGGATTGGCTAGAATAGGGGATATACCTTCTTCCGGACTGCCCCCCCGTCAAAGCACATGCACTGAGATCAACACTTTATTCAACAGCACACTGCTACAGCGTTCTTGGCCAGCAAGCTCACGCATGCTCCACTGACTACCCTGCGCGGTAGGGGCAGGGAAAGATGGGAAAGGTAGGAAAGGAACACGTATGGTATACGGTTCATGAGGTTTGTCCATTTAATTCAGTGCTGCAACAGTTTAACGATTTTATGGACGAAGAAACAGCTAGGTGAGTTGGCCTCAGTTTCATGATTTCCGAGAAAAGAGCATCTTTGATGCTGAAAAAGTGCAGAGTCGTAGCACGCACACAGTGGCTTCCTTAAAACCACAAGTGTCGCATGACGTGCTGTGTGCTATTCAATCAGCTATGAAGGCGAATTTATAAGTGCGTCACCCCGCTTCCCTTGTAAAGCGTCCCGACAAAGTTCACCGCGAATGTCACCGCGGCAATTGTATAGTTCTAAGGAAGGGTGAAGGATACGGAAGCTGCAAGCCGACACGCATCAATTGCGCATTTGTCCGAAGTGCTAATTCGCGCATGGAAACAGCTCTCTGGCAGCGTCTTCGACAGCGCTTGATTCGAATGGTCGGAGCAGCGGCATGAGCTCACCGGGCAGCTTTGTTGGCGAGGCTGTTGACAACGGTACCTCAGTGATGCGGGTTCGGAAGCCTCTGAAAAGTGATGTGCATGCTGTGGAGTAAGAGTAGGTGCGCTATAATTTCAGCGACCAGCTGCGCATGAATACCATAAACGAGGCAAGGTTTCAAGGGTTGCCTTGGAAGCTCAGAACAAAGCCATGCCTTTGTTCTGAGCTTCCATGAACACGCCATGTGTAGTTTCGATAGCAGAGTGACGAGGCCCGAGGCAACGCAACGCTGCATTTCGGCCTGCGCTTCAGCATTGTGGGCAGCTTTTTCTCCGGCAGGACTTCTTGCTTAATTTATTGCTAACTGCAGAACGACGTGTAGTGCGCTCTGCACGTGCCAAAGCAACAATGTGAACTATGAAGAAGGCCGTTGTAAACTGCTCCGGATTAACTTAGATCATCCGGTGTTATTTAGCGTGCACAAAAGTGTTAGTCAATAGTGTTGGTACAAGAGTATTTTTGCTTCTCGCTTCCGTCGAAATTTATCCACCACTGCCGGAAGCCGCTGCAACGCTGGATAACACCAGGCGGAAATACAGCTGTATCTCGGCGTGCAGAAAATAAACTGTGGGGCTGAGCTGTATACTATGACGCTGTTATTGCGTCTTTCATTCCAATCTCTCTTGAAACGTACGCGGTGAGCTCACTTGCCTTATTTTAAACACATTGGACGCAAATTTCATCCAATATATGAGGACTTTTGTTAGATATTTGAAAACTTTATTCTGGCTCCGCGAATACGTCAAGTCGATTGCGGACATGTTTCATTTCCCATTCTCAATGCGTTTCTTTTTTTTTTTTTCGGAAAACCGAGTTTTAAGCCCCAAACCGCTTCTCCTCTCCTTCCCTCTTTCTCACTCTCAGCGCTTGCCGCAAGCCTGTTTTGACGGTTTTCCCGCCGAGACGATATGACTCTGTTCAATTTGAATGCCTCTTTATTCAATTTCGCGCCGGCGCAAGTCTGCGGGGAGGGAGACGGACCGAACGACGACGCGGCCCGAAGAAACTCGGAAGGTCTCCCGAACGTTTATCGAATCAGGCTTGCCGCCGCACTTTTGAGGCATGGTCGCAGAGAAAACCACCTCAGCCGAGAAATGCAGAGGCACTCGCGGACCTGGCACAGAGCTGATTTCTGACTTTCCTCTCCTTTCCGTCCATCTCTTCACAACCGTAAAACCCACGCTGGCACGGATATGTATAGCTGGACGCACGCTTTTTCTCTTCTCTCTTTTCCTCCTACAACATTTTATATTTTTCTTTTTGCGTGCGGCTCAATCTCATCTCCGAAACCGAGGCCCCACTCCCCAGCCTAGGCGTCCCGCGTTGTGCGCTTTCTCGCTGGTCCGTCGTCTTTCCATTTTCCCTTCGCTGGCCTACTCCCCTCTCTAGGTCCCACCACAGCCTCGAGGCGCCGGCGTGGTTAACCATTGTACCACTCTGCGCTTGGCAGAGTTTCCCCCTCCCCCCCGCCCCACCCCCCCTTTTAACCATTGAACTATACCCGCACCCTCTAGCGTTCGCTCACCTTCTCGCCGCCATGCGCCAGACGTTTCGGCTCTCCCAGCATCTCAAAGCCGCCTTTCTTTACCGGGCTATTCTGCTCGCCGCGGGGCTGCTGCTGCACCGTTTTTCCGTTTCATTCCTTTACCGCGTCCCGCCAGCTTTGTCCTCGCATCGCACGAGGCATGGAGCGCGCGGGTGCGCCCCCGTCTCGCGGCTTACCTCCGACTTCACTACAATATTTCGCAACCGCCCCGTGAATGACCCGGAGGCTTCTTTCAAGCCGCGAAATGAAGCTGTCTGTGGTGCAGCATGGTCGGTCACCTGAGTTGTATAGAGCTCTACAAGCAAGGAAGCGCTAGCGGCCCATGTTAGTTTGAATAAACTCGGGAAAAATTTAGAGCTTATTATTGACGAATTATTAAGAACACGCAAGCTACTTCAACGTAACGAGCTCATTATTGGTATAATGGTTACAACCCACCCTAACAAAAACCGTCTTTAGGCAGTCTATAGACTTCTTATAGACTACTGCCTTCTTATAGATATTTATTTGTGTCTATTCGTAGTCTATAGACTGTCTAAAGACAAAAGTCTACTAAAGGTGTATGGTCATAAATCTATAGATTGTCTATCGGCTATCTATAGGATTTGAATTGCTTATAGACTGTTCTCTAGGATTAGTCTATAGAGAGTCTCTAGACTGTGTAAAGAAATTTTTGTAAGGGCGGTGACAAAAGTGCCTCAGTAATATTTTTCCTTGTTCAGGACAGTTTCATTTCCCCATTAGGCGTGGAAATTAGGCAGCGGTCATCAGTGATCGATAAGTTCTCAAATATTTGTGCGTTTAATATGTAGCTGGTCCGTTAAAGCTAGCAAATTTCCTTCAACTAGCATACTACGATTCCAATAAAATCATGAGTAATTTTGGGCTTGCCGCACACTGTTGCTCAAGCGAGCAGAAATCACTTCAGCGTTGCAGTTATTCCGGCGAATTGGTAACTGTTTACAATGGCAAACAGCGCCTGTACTCGGTACTTCATTTTTTATAGTCCTTCTCCCTCTGCTCCCTTTGCCACCAAGAAATCACATATCTCTAACAAGATTCGGCGCTTCAAGTAAACCTTAACAGAACACAAACAAAATCAAAAGAACAGAGCATGTAAAGCATGGAAACAAAAGCGTGCTGAGCAATAACCCTCTGGGACATGTTGAAATGTTTGTATTTATTGCAGAGATAACGCAGAAAATGGCTGCGTACTATCGTAACAAGCAGGCGAGGAACAGAAAAGTACTCTTTTCTAGCGCTCCGATGTATAAAGGCACTACGCGAGAGCAAACGCAAGACGCGGACATACTCTAAGCGACGTCGAAAGACGATGAGTCGTTCCCTGTCTCCCCGTATGCGCAACCACACATCGCTCGCAGCACCATATGGGGTCGGCACAGGTTGCGTTGAAAGCAGCCGAGACATCTCTCTTCTTTGTCGGCCCTCCGAAGACAAACGCCTGTCGTTCGCCTGACCGCTGCCTTTTTCCCGTCAAGATCGCCGTCGCGAAGCGCCTCTTGGGCTTTTTATAGCACCAAGAAACGCCAAGGAGAGCTGCGTTAATATATAACGCGTCACGCAGAAGCGTCGGGAAGCCGCGAAGGAGGAGAAAATCATCTCCTTCGGGACAGCGCTGCACCGGAGCCATGCCGGGCCTCATAAGAAAAGGGACGCGGCAGCCGTCGGGGGTTTCCTTCTCTGCAGAGACGGAGCGGTGTCAGGTGTGTTCGACAGGTCGCTGATGGCGACCGACGTCGACGCGTCGTCGCTGCTGGCGCCAAAGATTGCTACAGAAGTGGCCCCTTGCAGCTTCATTGAGGGGACAGCTTTGCAGGTTGAATGTCTACCGGGAGAGGGTGGCGGGTCGGTGTAGCGTTATTGTTGGCTGGATGGCGTCCGCATTACAGCTGTTGACCAGGCGGAAGGAAGCACTGATGTGCTGAGGTGTGTGCTTTGTGACGTAGTTATGTGGGTGGTGCTGCTATTTCGTTCCCTGGGAGAGGCCATCTTGAGCCGATTGCGGACGAAAAGCAATTCCGGTAATGTTATGCGATAGACGCAACCATTTGTCTGCTAAGGAGAGGGAGCCCGTTTAGAGCGGGTGGAACAAAATGGCGAGGTCAATGTATTTTAACCTCGTGCAGTCTCATTTAAACTTCGGAGATACTCGAATAGCACAATCCATGGGCACCACTTGGCGGCTGTTTGTGTACTGTAGTACCGTATGCGTGTAGAACTGTAATCGCATGCCTGTCAGTAGTATAGCATGTGCCCTGTGAATTTCAGCTGCCTCTGTTCCATCTCATTCTCACTTACGTATGAACACATTAGAGAAGCCATTGATCCGACACCTGTTATAAGCGCAATTATTTTTTGTGTGAGAAGTTTGAAACAAAATTTCACGGGTGCAGTACCAGTTCACGCTGTGCTGCGACATATTAATGGCTTCAGGTTTAGTCTGATCGAAGTTATGTTTCAGTTGTCTTGAATTAAGTTTCCTGGCTCTTACTTTTACTTTCACACTTATTTAGTGCCGAGGCTGTGCGCCTTTCCATTGTGATCATACGGCTACACCCAGGTGTATGTTAATGGCCACTTACTCCGGTGTTTATCGTCACGGAGCGAGTTTGGATTGTCGACTCACTCCGGTACCTCACACTTGGAAGGAAAGGCAGTTTATCAGATTTTGTGGTGATACGTAGGGCGAGAAATCCCACGAAAGACCAGAAAAGAAAATAAAGGCATGGTGCAAGACATGTGTCTTTCTTTTTTTACAGCCCATTTAACATAAATTTCCGCCTTTCTTATTACCATAAAAAAACTCGGAGTCATCGAGCGTTAAATATTAATTGCAATGCAGTTGCCGGCAGAAGCATTGACAGTGAAAGATGTTTTGCTGACTGCAAATTGGTGTGCATCTCGCTATAGGTATTAACATTTGGTAGTTTGGGGCTGCCCTATAAAGACTGAACAATAATAAACACCTGCCTGCACTGTATAAACATGAGCAGTGGAGGGATTGAAGCTAAGGGGTAGAAGTATTGATATATAAAGTGCGCACAAATACATGACAACGTCTGTGAGATGTACTTTTGTCACATATTAGCAAGAGTATCAAATAAACGAAGGGAGCGAGAAAGTTTTTTTACATCTATAACACTCTTCCTTTACCGCTGTAGTTTTTTCGCTCAGCGTAAAGCGCGTCATGCTGATTGGGCTGACCTTTCCTGACGAACACCTGGTTTCGCTCCTACGTCCAAATCAGCTATTACAGCCCTGGCGAAGCGATGACAAGCATAACTCTATAAAAGCTGACTTTGGTGTGAATCTCATATCTGTATTAATTTCCAAAACACCATCGTTATGACTATCATAATCGCCGTCATCATTCGAGTTAAACCCACTGCAGGACGAGCATACGACACTTCCTTTTGAAGTAGCCTAAAAACGCGCAAGTATTCTCCTTCTATAGTGGCAGTTCTCTCGTCGGGCATGCTCACCTGACTAGCATAGGAAAAAAAAAATGCTGGCTACGCTCTTTGCCTCGAGACATTTCAGATACGCTCTCCAATCCCAATGCGTGTTTCAGTAATTCTGAGCAAGAAAGGGAGTTTTCTCAAGATGTCCTCTTCCGAACTCGCAAAACTTGGTAGTACTTTACACATGTCTGGCATTGGCGGATGTAAATGCGCGAACAAAAGTAAAAAAAACCACGTAATAGCCTTCGAACTCTACTTTACCTAATGAGAAAATAGCATTATGACATGCGCATGCTGGTAGTTTTTGCTGGTGTGGTTTCTTATGGACTCAAAGTGATCCCTGATTTGTGCTAGGAAGCGACGCAATTCTACTTAACATAAAAAAAATATGCTCCGTTTTCTTATGTCCTTTCTTGTACGAAGGTTTCGTGCGTGTTGCGACGCGAACTTTCACTCTTTCGTGCGCCATTTTTTTAAGTTATTGAGTAAACCTGCTAATTAAAATTAAACTACAGTCCCTCGAACGACAATACGCTGCGAGAAAGATGAATTTTATGATGAACATCGTTGTTGGATAACTGAATTTGACGACGGATAAATGCTAAGAGCGCAACGCAAATGCGTCGAGTACAGCACTTTAATTGAACATTAATGAAACGTTACACTTTCTGAGCACCGCTGTCGCCAGAAGAAAATTCGATCCCTGTTTACAAGGGGACATTTAGGGCGGACAAAAAAATAAAAACAAGCTTGGAAAGAGCACTTAGTAACAAGAAAACAAGAACTTCAAACATCCGGAACGCAAAGCAAAAGCAAATTAAAACAAAAACGACTAGCGAAACGTCTCCAAAATGAGCGAAAGAACATTCGGGAAAAGCAAGCTGCTGGCAACGTGTTCAAGGGTAAATTTGGCCACTTTGCGACGACGACCATCAGAAAGGGGGGCGGGGGGAGAGGGTGGTTGTGCTGAGCCGCCGTGCTCTCTGCTAGTTTCTTTTATTTTCTTCCCCAGTCTCTGCCTTACGCGATTCGTTTTGTGTCCCAGACAGGCTTCCTTCACCCCAACGCTCCTTCGCTTTCCTCCTCTCACTCAGCCGCAGGGTGCTCCTTCCCCCCTTCCTCTTCCCTCCCTGTCGCCTTTTTTTTTTTCTTTTTTGTCTCTACTGCGGTCCTTTGTAGCCCGTTCCCTTTGCAGCTTTAACAAGTCGTTCGGCGCAACCAAAGCACCATAGTACTTTTGTGCCCCGTGTATTCGCACGAAAGCCAGATTGTACAGTAGCGAAACGCTGTCTCATTTCGTTGCGCTGAATTGACTAATGACTGCGAGCACTGGCTCCGCACTGCCTCTGCTTGCTTCCTTGCTCGCACGTTGTTGCGCGGCCACTGCCTTTATTGGGAGGCCGCCTTTATTTGGGCCTTTTTGCCTTTTATCGTGAAATAAACTGAGCGAGAGGATATATTTAAAGAGCAGCCCTTGTGCGATACATATCTTCGTAGATAAACAATTAAAGACAAATAAGTAAAAAATACAAATTAACGTTGCATATTATCCTACATTCAGCACGTAAACTTAGACGCATGGGCAGCGTAATTCGCTACACCTGTGTTGAGGTAACTCATTGTAGTTGCAAAAAATAGTAACGTTTAAGTAGGCGTTAAGAAGCTTCATGTCATATACGCTGAATGATTGTTGCTCAGTTGTAGTTATTGCGGTTATAGATGCCAGAACGCACTGTATAAAGAATCTGAACATAGTATCTCTCAAAATACCGCAATTTTTTTAACGCGATAGCGCTAAAGACCCCGTTAACCAGAAAATCATCCTTCGGCGTCGGCGGTAAAGGTGGCCACCTGCCGGAGAAGCAACCCAGGCGGGCCATCTAGGTGACATGACGTTGGGTCGTCACCACAACCTGCCCACCGGATTGTGAGTAAACTAACCGCCCTAGCAGATGGCAGTCAAATTAATGACTGATCGTGAGAGTTTGCTCGGGAAGAGCAACTTGCATGGGTCGCCCCCGCCGGTGGCATCTCAGGGCAGTGGCGCATCACTTAACCGCTAAATCATTGTGGGAGGAGTGGTGTGAGGGCTCCCAGGGACCTATGAATGCAAAGTTGAGAATGACCAATTCCACAAACATGGGCATTAACACTCGTTAGCGCTATCGCGTCATACCCCTAAGGCGGGGCTGGAGTGCCCCCTCTAATTTTTTTAATAAACGTTTCTTCTTCATCATGTGCCAGCTTGAAGGCAGAACATCTGCATAATTCGCTTCAGTACTCAATATTTATTCTTATGAGCACCCGGAATAAATCTCCACTTGTTAGTCTGTGCTTGTGCCTGTCGTTGTCTAGTCTGTGTCCCGTTCTTTGCACTGTTTTCACTAACAGTAATATACCTACTGACCAGGCTACCTCCTGTTATGCGTAATCATATCAAGTTTCTTGCGCTTGAACTTCGTCTGTACTGGTGAATTTCCGTCATCGCAATTAAAGAGAAGAACAAAACGTGTTTTATTTTATGTAAAAAGGTTTGTTCTCTTCCCCGCTTTCTTCGGGGGGGTGTGGGGGGGTGGGGGACGTCCCTTGTGCAAACTCAGACTATACTCTGACAAATGTAGCAACCTTTCACTTCCATTGTTCAAAAACTGGAGCATGTGAAACAATTTTTAATTTCCTTCACAATACACTCTTTGAAGTTTTTACTTTCAGATACTGTATGATAATTGTGGAAAACATTGCAGAGCTCTATAATGTTTATTTCAACTTCTTTTAAAGACTTTGTATTATTACTGCTAAACAGACATATTTTGGGTCTTGTTACAGCCGAGTGTTTCTGAGGCGTTTTCAGGGGCAACAGAAATGTTGAAATGAACAAAACTGAATGAAGGTATTTACAAATTGTTCGGGGTTTCCTAAAAGAAAAAGATAGAACTAAATCCAGCGTATTTAACTGCCAGCGGGTTTTATGCGAACGTTCCTTTTTTTTTTTGGAGCATTATTGTTGGCAGTAGCAAAATTCAAAAGGCAGGCGATACTCCTATAATGAATGCCTGCATTACGCCGACTGGCGGAAACGCTGTCCCATTTTGCCTTTCAAATGTGTGGGTACAGATATGCGGATGTTATCGAGCAGCCCGTTTGTGGCAGTGTTCTAAGCCCATGTTACTTAGTTGGGCCCCGCCACCTGTCTTCGGGCTTTTACCCCCCCCCCCCCCCCCCGTCCCTCCCACTTTCATAGCGCGCACCCCACCTGAACACGACAAATGCAGAGCCAGGCTCACGTGATCACGGAAAGCAGCCACCAGTGGTCGTTGTCGGACATCATATGATAGCTGTGCGCAAAAGCCATTGCCCAAGGAGTGCTTTACTGCCTAGCACGGCTTCCAAAACGCTAAATGCTTTATCGCAGGATAAAAGAAAAATTATGGTAGCATAGTGATTTTCTTCATAATTTGCTCTCAATAACTTTCAAACAAAATTTCAGCGAGCTATAAGGATGTTTTCAGGCAGCAAGAAGAATAAATTCGCACTGCACCACTGCACTGAAGATAAAATCTGTTTCAGACGACATTATTATTCTGTAGTGGCAAACACCAATGTTCCAAAAATGGAAGATGGAAAAGCATTCTTCGACATTGTAAATGTGGTAACATTTTTTTGCGCGGTTGTTTTAGAAAGCATATGTACATTGTCATAAGGAATTTTCGTCTTTGAAACATTTCTTCATAGTGCGGTGCTTAACAGGTCATAAAAAGTCAGTCATAGAAAGGATAAAAGTGTCTACGCCATCAGTTACTCATAAGCATTTCATGAACTCATCTTGTTTTCTATCTCCGCATTTCGAAATCTAAAGCTTGTTTTTATTTTCAGTTTAAGCGCAAAACAAACACCTACCAAATCAGAGCCTGTAACTGCAGAGTACTTCACTTCCGCTTGGCTGGCTGATTGTTGCCTAAAAGGAACAAGCATATGCGGTTTGTATTGCAATCGACTTTCCAAATCCTGAAACAAATGCAACAAAGAGCAAATATCAGTACCAATCAGCGTCAATTTACTAGACCGTCATCTATTGTTGCGATCCGAGCTGCCCTAGAGGCATCGTCCTTCACCGGCGGCCGATGACAGGGCGACGCCAAAACATTTGCCCACACGGCTAACAGAGCGTGAAACGAAGCTTCGATGCAGGAGCCAAGCACACAGGGAGTTTCGACGGGACGTGATCTCAGCCGGCCAATAAACTTCACTCCATTTGGTAACTAGCGCCACACGGCGGCCCCTGCGGGAAGCAGGCGGCGGGAGCGCAGCGAAGCACGCCCGGGCGAGCTGCGATTGCTCGTTATCCCCAGCGGCACACAAACTTGAAACTGTGCGCAGGATGAGACGTCGTGATTTCTGAATAGTGAGGCTCATTAAGCGCCGGCGGCGTCGGGACCACCCGCGAAGATCGTTGCGTCACGCGGAGTGTAGAGACAGCCTTGCGCAAAAAAAAAAAAGGGGGGGGGGGGGGCTTTCGTACGCGCGGTGCTAGTTCGCTCTTTTCTCCGCAGCAGTGCTTCGCAGGGGTACCCCTTGTTAACGTTGCCGCTTATTAGTTGCCACTTCCCAGTGTTGCTTCGCTGTGGAGACAGCCGTAGCCACTGTCTACTTAAACGCTTGTCCATCCGTGTCAACCAGTCAGGGCCCCTGTAAAGACGTCTTTCTCTTGGCATGACTCATTCTGCCGTGAAGCATAATATACAGGTGCTTCTTACGATAACTTCTCCCCAAAGCTCCTTTCTTTTCTCTTGCTTTATTGACGAATTCTGCACCGCGTCGAAAATTTCCTTTTAATAAAACTATTTCAAGAAAACAGCAGAGATAAGGTAAGCAGACAGAGAACCAATTTTTGGAGACGTTGCGCAGAAATAAGGAGTACAAATGTTAAGAATTGTCATAAAGAAAAGCCAATCAACAGCTAAAATCTTGTTCTTGTTATCCAAACAATTCCTCATTTACAGTAATATCCTTACAATAGAACTGTCGATTGGTGACATAAGTCCACCATCGACAGTTCCGGTGAAAATATTTTACTGCAAAAGAGGATATGTTTTGTCAATATTTGCCAGCAATAATGTAACAGCATAGACAAACAAATATAAACGCTTCTCGAAAAGAACAAGCGTACACACGCCAGGATGTGAGAAATAAAATATAAGCTATTTTTATGGCACATACTACGGCCTTGTTATGAACCAGTACACAGAAAAAAGCATGTATCGTCGCCACAAAGAATAAATTGTGCTCGCGTCTTCTATAATAATTCTACACGCAAAACACGACGCATTCTCTTAACGAGGCTGCTCGTTCTGCGCAATTTCACCTGTATATAAGTCATGGGTGTTCCATCGAACGCTTAGTGTGAACAAAGAACCCATACGGTCATCGAGATGTCGTCTTTTATTTTTATTCCTCATATCTTGGCGATTGTGAGTTTATTAGTCTCGCAGTGTTCACCCCTTGGCACACGGTATTTCGTCGAACTTTCTATGATGTAAACGCTTGCACAGTGTTAGTGTCAGAGCCTAAGGCAATTCAATTCAAATATCAATAGCATCGTTTCATCTATTTAGCGTTCTTTCTACGCTACGTCCACAAAAAGAGTAATGCTAATCGCTTCTACGAACTGTTAAGCAAAAATAAGGCGTGCGTTCTCTTTCACCGTTACTTGGAAATTATGGAAGGATCAGAACACTATATTCAACTGTATTCCATTTTATGCCACTTTTTATATTGCCTGATTTATATTACCTGACTTGCAGTATGAAAACATGCGGATGTTCTCAGGACGTGTACATCAAGGCTTACGAAAAGAAAAAAGATGGAGAGGAGGAGTATTTGAGCAAGGAAGCGAAATTCTATCTTCGATAATCACTTTATTCATCACAAGCTGAAAGACGAACGACGAAGGCGGTGGAATTCGCCAAGCTGTCCCGGTATTCTTTATGGAGGATTTTGCAGGCTACCTTTATTATTTCTTGTTATTTTGAAATCATACTTAACGCTTGCTTTTGTAGTTGTTTTACCCTCCAAAAAAGCGGGGGCGAAAGCGAAGTGACACGGTCTTCCTCAGAATAATTTATTTCCCCCATTTTTCAGCAGGAGGAGCCGGGACTGTGCGGCGACAGCGTTAAAAGGATGTCGTGAATCCTTTCAGCGACCGCGCGGTGCGGGCAAGGAAAGCTGAGCGAGCGGGGTTCGGGGCAAGGTACGAGCAGAGAGAAGCCTCAAGTAAAGGGGGAGGACACCTTATGAAGCGATAGGAAACAAACAATGAATAATAAAAGGAAGACTGGGTTGTCCCGCAGAAAAAGACCCAAAATTGCTTCCGTTCAATCTGGCCCGTTCTTCTTGCTTCCGGGAACGCATACTTCAGAGCTAAGGTTGAGAAGAAGCAACAAAACAGTCCAAAAAATACGGTATTGAGCGTAAACATTTAAAGTGGGCGTTATAAATCAAGGCCACTTTTAAGTCGCTCCTTACGAAAGAGAGCTTGCTAATGTTGCTGGAAGTATTGCTTTTTGTTGCTGTTTTTTTCATCGCTCCCTGCATCGAGTCAATCACTGTGTCATTTTGGCATTCGCGGCTCGAGAAGACCTCCGTAACAGAGTGCGCCCTGGGCGCACGCGACAGAATTACTTCTTCGTTCTTGAAGGCTTTGTCACGGTTATTCATTTCCCTGAATAGCCGCTTTCCGTTAACAGAGGTGTTAACCTCTGAACTTAATAGGGTCTTCCAGAGGGTAGGTAAATACCTTTTCTCTGTTGCGGCTGAGTAGCCGTGGTGTTCTGCTCCTCAGCACGAGGTCGCGGGTTTCATTACCTTGCGCGCGGACGACAAATTTTGATGGAAATAAAATGCAACAATATCCGCGTGGTACTTCTCGTCCGGCCACTGCTTACGCTACTCGTGTGTGGTTGTAGTGAACGGCGAATTTCACTTTTTTTTTCGTAGCTCGCTTGGTAGCCGTTGTCTGCTCTTTCTAAAGGTAGAGGAAGGGTAGATGGGTAAAACAGTGCATTCACTTATTTTCCTTGAAAGGGTGAAAAGTTAGGCAGCTTTTTAAAGTTCATTTTAAGGAGAAATGTAATTAAGTCGAGTAAAGCTCAACCTTGTAACTGGAGGAACGAGGGAAATATTCTCAGTCTTCTCGCTCATTTACAATTATTTCCAACAAACTTGTCTCATATATTTTGATGAACTTTTTAGCAGCTTACCTCTTGCGACATACTGATCTGCATGAAAGTTTTCTTGTATTTTTTTGCTTAAAGGGGCTCTGAAACACCTTCTGAGGAGAGGAAATCAACTTGCTTAATCACTGCATTGTGTTGTCATGAAAACCTGAGCCAAGTAATACACTTCTACACGCAGCAAAGGACCTACAATCACGCGCGAAAGTTGGCGAGCCCTTCCCGGCGACTTTTTCATGCTCGCACCCTCCTCCGTCGCTCGCATCTACGTATACATGTTGAGAGGTGGCTACTGGTTAGATTCTTTTATACATCAGGCAGCTACGAAAGCCGCGGCCAATTAGCCGCGTAGCTCCGGAGGGTCAGGAAGCTTCGCCTCCGGATGCGGGGCCGGCGGAGGAGCGCCGACCTTCAAATTCTGACTACAGATAACTCAGATTCTAAAAAGCGCATTAGAAAATTTCTTGCTGTACAGTATTTGTGATGAGGCGTGCTTTAACATCTTAGCCATACTGCAGCTTTACCAGAGCTCCTTTCAGATCCCCTTTAACCTTTTCTTCAGCATGCCCGTTAAGCATGGGCGACCCGTGTACGCCACGTGCCCATTTCTGAAATCCCAACGCACTTTAGGGCTTGGTAAGCCATCGGTGGGGTTGCATAAGAAGTAAACTTTGGTATCGAAGTAGTTAGTTTTTTTTTTCATTTCATAAGGCGGTGAACGTTCATGCGCGTCAGACCAGTGCGGTGCGCAACTTTGCATTGTGAGTATGGCTGACACTACCAATACCAGGGTTCTTCTGCAAATGTTCTCGGTTTCTGAGCTTCGTTCCATCTTGGGATAATTTTTTAAATGCTATCAGTAGCAGCGAGTCCGAAGGTGACGCCACACCACTGAATTTTAGCTAGAGCGATCAACATATAACCCCCCCCCCCCCTCCCGACTAAAAATAAAACAAAACAAAAACCTTTTAACAACGACTGCTTTCCTTTGGAAAGCTTGAATTCCTGCGTAAGGCCGGTTTACGGACTTTCTTTAATACCTATTAGGTAAAAAGTCGTGCAAATGTTAGCAGTAGTATTTCTCTTGCTTATTGTTTACAATGCGTTTACATTATGCGGCCGAGATTTTCAGCCGCGAACTTCGTAAAGAGCGCTAAGGTGGCAGTCTGGGAATTTTGGTGATTCATGATGGAAATGTACAGAGCAAATAAAGGCGAGGACACAAGGAAGACACATAGAACACAGGAGCGCTGACTTGCAATAGTTTATTTCGAACCTCGGACCAGTATACATAGCTGAAAAAACCGGACAATTATCACACATGCCCAGTAGGTGACACATCCATATGCTGACGCAAGTATAACAGCTCCTTACCAGTAAGAGCAATAGACGGCTTGACCACGCAGGACCCACCCAACCGGTCTATCAGTTCAGCCTCTATGATTTCTCGGGTCAGTTGGCATAACGGTTTTTGGCTATAACAGAGAAATCTTGGTAAGCGGGGCTGGCACAGGAACTCTTCATGTGTTCCTCGTGTGCCTTCATCAACAACGCAGTCTGCAAAGCCCGGCCACTTTCATTCTGCATTCGGAACAAAATTCTGCCAGAGGAGGTTCGTGCCTTGTTTGCAGGATTCCTGCTTTCCGTCAACCACGGAAGTCGGATCTGCAGAATTAGCAGATCTGAATGGCTTCGCCTTGTTAGTCTCCACCGAAGGCTTCTTGCCACGCAGCTAAGCGCCGCTGGGGACCCGTCCACAACTGCAAGGCGGCTCCGAGAGTTCACCGTCGTTGTCGACCAAACTACCGAGCACTCCTGGCAACTTAAATTTCGGCAGCTTCGTCGAGCCCTCCCTGAGAAGCGCTCAGTGTCACCTGGTACTGTCCATTAATTTGCTCAAATCAGATTGCCTCAGTACGTACAGGAAGTGCACGCAATGGGTCCAAAGTTCGCGATCCAAGAGAAGAGGTCAGCCCCGGAGCTTGTGTGTGTCCTTTGTCAGACGGGTGGCCCGCTGTGCCTCCGCTGAGGAGTCTGTGTGCTGTTTGTTGGGCGGCATGGACGCGTTGCATCACTGCAAGCAGCCTGTCTCGAAGGTAGCTGTCAAGCGCGTTTTGTCCTTTTCCAAAGAACGCGCATTTTGTGTTCTACCCGCTGATAAGGAGGGAAGCTTTGCTGCGTTGTCTCACGTGATTTTTAAGGTCAAAGCATTAGAAGCAGTTTCGAATGCCTTTAATCTCTGCATGAACTTGGCTATGTCAAAGAAGCAAAACAGCTCTGTACTAAGCTGAAGTTAGAAAAAGTTGGTAAGAGTACAAAAGCAAGTCGCCGTGATTTTTTTGAGGTATTTTTAGCGTCAAAACGCATAATGTTGACACCCCCCTTCAGGACAATTGTCTCAGAAAATGGCACTTGGAAAAAGTTTATTGCCATGTTTATTAAAAAAAAAGCTGGACCTGTTACGCATCGAAGACCCTTTCCAAGTCAAGAACTCTGACGCCGTCTTGAATTACCTCGAGTGTTCACCTCATAGGAACCTCAGGGCGTTCTCTCTAGACATTAAGAGCTTTTCTGTTCGTTGCCACAGTCAGGCTTGCTCTCTTGCCTCCAGGACTGTATTGATATATTCGGAAATGCAGCTTTAATGAATGAAACTGGAATGTCAAGCAGTGGCTTCTTAGAACTTACTAATTTTTATCTTCGGCCAACTTTTACCCAATGGAAAGGAATTGAATTTGTATCGGCTCCTGTATTGTCCCAGTTCTTAGTGATTCATTTTTAGCTCATGTTGACAGAGGCTTTTGATGTAATTTTAATTTTAAAGTAAATTTTAAAGTGAGTAAGATTTTTAGGTATGTCGATGATTTTATAATATTCCTTGACTGCATTTCGGACTCTTTTGAAGTACTAGCTACTAACACACTGACCTTGTTACGTGGAGGCTTGTCGCCTATAGAATTAACGCATGAGATGCCTGCTGACGAGAGTATTTGATTTCTGGATAACAGGCTTTTATTTCGTAACGAACAGATCTACTGGAAGTACGAGCCACGCGCTAACAAGCCACTGCTTCCATTCGGCTCCACGCATTCCAAAGAAGTAAAAAGGGGAATTGTAGGGTTGTGCTCGAAAAATGCGCTCTGTAAATTTAGTGCTCAACTAATGGCCGCTAGCTTCAGTGAAGAGGTCCTTCGTCTCAGAGCCGCGGGGTATCCTACTCATGTTTTGATCAGTGTCGTGGAAACCCTTCTTAAGCGCCTGCGCTCAGAAGGGACTCTTACGTCACTATCGCCTTCAACAAAACGTATTGCTGTGATTCCGTAAATTCAAGGCCTGTCTCATCGCATAAAAAAGATCGGCGAACGGGGGAACGTAAAAGTTATTTTCCCTGCCCCCGATTGGCTGCAAAAATTGTGCAGACTGTCCAGGCCCTCTGATTCGAAGAAGCCAACTGCAAGAAGAAGCACCGAACAAAGTTCGTATAATGTACGCATTCGATTGCCTACAGCATCCCTTTGAAATGTGGGAAAAGCTATGTAGGACAAAGCAGTAGGTGTTTGAACGACCGTATTCGAGAACATTGCAATAATGTGTCTGAACGGCGAGGAGGGTTTATAGACGAACACTGTAGGAAATGTAAGAAAAGCGGTGAAGATGAAAATGATAGCGATTCAGATGAAGAGTTTGTGTGTCAGCCTGCTTACCAAGATTTCTCTGTTATCGCCAAAAACCTTTGCGAACTCACTCGAGAAATCATAGAGGCTGAAATGATAGACCATTTGGGTGGGTCCTGCGTGGCCAAGCCGTCTATTGCTCTTACTGGTAAGGAGTTGTTATATTTGCGCCAGCATACGAATGGGTCACCTACTGCGCATGTGTGATAATCGCCTGGTTTTTCAGCTATAAATACTAGTACGTGTTTCGAAATAACCTGTTGCAAGTCAGCGCTCGCGTGTCCCATGTGTCTTACTTGTGTCCTCGTCTTTACTTGCACTGTACATTTCCATCTTCGTAAAGAGATACTTTGCTTGCGAGGAGACTGCATCTCGTGATGGTGCTATGCAGTGAACTCAGAAGTTTCGCAAGAGGAATCAATGCTCCCCGCCCGTTCTTCACAGTAAAGGCGATAAAGTTTAGATCAACACGATTAGGTATGTCTCCGGCAAGGGTGTGCGGTTATTCGAAGTTATCGAATATTGAATTGAATATCCTCCCATGATTCGCTGAACAAATTCGAATCGTGGATGTTAAAAATTATTCGAAACCAATAGCATAGGTTCTCAAGTTTGGGATAGTTTTGGAATTATTGGCACGGAGTTATAATAAGACAGGCCACATTTTTATTCGACTGCTATTCCAAAAACAAGGCCCGCATCTACATCATGCACAATGCTGCCATGGCATGCTCCATTCATGGGGCACCATTCGTGGCACTCATACATCAAGTCTAAGATTGGCCGACGCGAGAGGGCTCAGATAGATTTAGCAAACACAGCCTTAATGCCCAATTTTAAAGGCAATGGCTTATACGTAGCTCTAGCCCCTCTCATATATTGAGATATATGGCACTGCGGGCTCTTGTTAGCAGTGGCGAAATGTAGTTTGACCACACGTATGGTTTGCCACACACAGAGTATGCGTACTGACCTCGTACTTCATACCGTCTAGTGGAGCTGTAAATCCATGTCGTATAGCACAGTACCGCAAGCCTGACGTAAGCGCTTCGCCCTTTTCCACGACTGCTCGTTTTGCCACATTACTCTGAGAAATTTCGAATATTCGTAAAAGTATTCGATTTGGTTTTGTCGCTATTGAAGTCGTATTCGATTCACGTTTTAGCTACACTATTCGTATTCGATTCGATTTTTAAAAGAGGACTACCCTCGCGCCCCCATATAATCGGAACAAGCAATCTTGAGCGGATGCTGTTTTAGCATACAGAAAAAAAAATTGGAGCATGCTTAAGCTTCGCCTTTAAGAGTGATAACGTTACAGCGTGTTGCAGCGTTTCCAGGGAGTCCACGGAACGCCATCGCCCTTTCGGCGCGACGCTTGCCCATTGGAAACACCTTTGAACGCATTTGTCCTTCAATTAATTGATCAATTACACACTCTATATTTTCTTAATTATTATCATCAAGCGTAGACTTTTTCATTCTGAGCGTTTTGATACCTTAGAACCCCTTTCTCCAATACTTTTTTATTTCTTTTATTAATCAATTAATAACAATGATTTCAATAACTCTTCATCGTCTATAATAAATCAATTCATCATCAATCATTATAACCACAAATTACCATGATCTGATTTTTTTTTACGTAGCCCCGATTATTTCCGGAGCACGGTGCCGACTACTTCTATGCAGACGGCGTTTCGACCGAACGAGGTGCTTACGCTGTTACGTGAAATGCTGCGTTTAATTGTGAAGGCGATGTTTAATCCTTTCGGCAGACATGCGCGCATTAGGTGCGCTCATGTCTGCGGCTTGACGCGGTGAATCGCAATGTGCAAAAGTAAAGAATAAACTGCGATATATTAAACAAAAATTCAGTATGCACGCAAGAAAGCAAGCTCCTTTCAAGGTAGTGAGATAGAGGGTTGTGTGCCGCATCTATTTTTCACCATTTTCACTGCTTTTTGGCAGCAAATCTCATCATCAGATTAGAAGCCTGCTTTCTTGCGTTTATTTTCGCTTATTTTTTTCTTTATCTTTGTACGTTTTTCGCCTTTGCACGAAGCGATTACCTCGGCCATGAGGGACGTGTTTTCAGCGAACAGTCTCTCTCTCCCTTTGTCCATGTCTTTCTTGCGCTCGCGTTCTGCCAGCTGAGCTACAACTGTCCCGTTCCTCAGGAAGGCAGGAAGAAAATAATCGCGCTACCAGGTTGCACGCAAAGCCTGGCTATAACCCTACCTAGTGCGTATATGGTCGTGGAATAAAACAGTACAGGCCTGCATTGTCGAAACGCTCGGAAGTATCTTGTTGATGCCATTTTGTCCCGTCCACTGTCTCATTTCTCCCCAGGGGTCGAAACAAAATGCGCCATTTTCTAACTTTTAATGCCGTAAAAAAATTTACGGCATTTCACTTCAGCTGGGCGTTTCATATCTACGGAGTGGGATGTCGGGACGGCAAGAAACATTTCAGTCGTATTTGTTACATTTGGTTCATTCCTGGTTGCGCCACAGAGCGGAGTACAGCAACTGTGCGACATAGCGACGCATTCGCTAAAGACTCCTTCAGAATCTAAGAGACGAGCACACAGAACTCACCTCTGAAAACACGGTGCAAACACTCCACAACTCATCCGGTGTAATGATTCTGCAGTGGTCGGCCTCGGAGTAGTTGGTACTTTCCACGAGCGTAAAAGACAGAGACAGAGTAGAAGAAGCATACAGGACAGCCGCTGGCGATCAGCAATTAGACATCAAGTAACTGTCATTAGTCCATCCACGTGAAGGGAAATGGTCACACAAGGAAGAATTCGAAGCCTGATATTACCGGCTAGATTGCAAGCAGAAAAAAAAACACAAAATGTCTGATGTCTAGCGGTTGTCCTATGTGCTTCATCTATGCTTCCGCCTTTCACGCAGACTCGAAACTTCAAAGATGAATAACCAACTCGGCGAACTCTCTGCTTTAATTGAACTCAGAGCCTTCCCCAAAAATTGTCCAGGAGCAGCGGCGCCCCTCCAACAATCGCGGCGACAAGCGTAAACTCGCATCTCACGCCCCCCCCCCCCCCCCCCCCCCCCCCACACACCAATGGTCATGTGCCGCGGAAGGCCTCAGCTAGTGCGCTTCCATCGAGCGGCCATGACCTGGACATCACTGAGCGTCCACAAATGTGTCTCAGGCCATCTTGTTTCGTGGTATTGTTCTGATGAAGATAATCTCCGGAGGAAATGTCTCTGCTGGTATGGGCAGGCTGCACATATGCGTGCGTGTGTATTTCTGAGGATGAAACTGCATCGCCCAGTGGCACGTGACTCATATACAGTGAAGAGATTTTTCGTGTCTGGAAAAAACACTTGAGCTAGAACTCTATTCAGACATAGCTGCGGTAGTCTCTCATGATTGAAGCAAGGCCCCCGTTCTGGGCGCCGAAACGTCAATACAATTTTTTCGTTTTACTGGTCGGCGTCTCTTTGTTTTGAAATTGAAGCATTCTGTGTGACTTATACTGGGTGTTTCACCTAAGGGACTCTTCTGCAGTTTTCGAAAATAGGCTGTCTCAGTTAGAAGAGCGCTTTTTTCTGCATAGCATTGTCAGTAGTGTAGCGCATCAGAATACAGCTAAGATGAGCAAACTAGTAGTGTAGTTGAGTAATGCTGAGTAGTTACCTTTTCAAATTATCAGTTTGTCTCCTTCTTTATTGATAGGCATATCACCCACAGTAAGTAGCTAATATCCATATCAGTTTTTAAAATTTAGAAAGCACATTTACCTTCGATGCTGCATAACAACAAATTTTGGCCACATCGCGCCAAAATACATGCACTTTTGAGGAGCTTGCAGGCATAGCAACTCCTCCAGTGCACGAAACTCGTTGGAATAGACAAGATTTGTTGTGCCACAGCGCCGAAGGTAACGGCGTTTCTTAAATTCTGAAAACTGATATAGACATTGCTTACTGTGGGCCTTTCAATAAATAAGGAGACTAACAGTAATAGTTACAACGTTAACTAAATTTAGTGAACCAACCTGCTAGTTAGCACGTCTTAGCTGTATTCTGATACGCTGAACCGCTGACAATGTTATGCCGAGAAAAGCGCTTTTCTAGCTCAAAAAGCCGAAAATTGCAGAAAATCTCGGGCGAATCGTTCGGTATTCAAGCAAAGCAATATTTTATTCGGAACATACGCATATCCCTCGAAATCCTGCTGTCGTGTTGAGTTAGTGTTTTGTATTTTACAGTTATTGCGGTTTATAACTTTTGCTGTGCAATAGAAAATTACATTTATTTTTGAACGTCTATCATTAAGATGCACGTTAACTTTTAAGCCGTTTCTAAGGTAGTAAACATTTTTGTGCAACTAAAACTTCTGCAAGCGAGAAGACTGAAACTTTTGTCTTAGTCATATATTTTTAACGTTACCAGAATATTGCTACCAGTATTTGTTGTGATTTTTCAGTAGTCTTGTTTCTGACAACTAAGTTGCAGTTGCAGGCTATTTTTTTCTTTTTGTACGAGCATATTGTAAGAAAGTCCATTCACCTAGCTTAACATTGGAGCGTTGCATATATGTGCAAGTGTGCGGTTATTTCCAATAAAAATAAATAAATGAACCCATAGAAAACACTCGTTTTTCCCGGGGTGAGAAAGTGTTCCTGCCTCATCGTCTGCACTGGAAGGCACAGATGATTTTAAATAATGTTCAACGCACAGAAGCTGCTCTCAGGATAATAGTGACGCTGTAAATAAGTGCGAGTAGCGGCAGAAACTTGCAACCACCTTAGCTCGTAGTCAGCATCAAAGTATCACTACATACGAATTTTTGTGTTTATTCTCCATCAAAATAAGTCTACTTTCGGCCGAGTAGCGAAGCCACTCAGAAACTCCAGGAACTTAAGTTGAAAGGTTTAAGCATAATGAATTATCTCTGGATACTTGTCGGATATTACAAGCAAGAAAAAATAACGGACTTGAGCGAACTATGGAAGTCGCAAATCAATAAATTGTTGACACTTAGTGCCATCGGCCGTTATGGGGAAAATTCTTGAAGGTAAGATTTGAGCGTAAAATAAGTGGTTTATTTATTTATTTATTGATACTGTTAACCCTCTCTTGAGGGTCGTTACAGGGAGGGATACAGCAGAACACAACGGAATTAAATTTTACACTTCATAGCGTTTCAGATTTCAATGACGTCAGGAAAAAAAGAATAACGGAAAACATCGACATACGTGTCATAAGGCTTGGCTGTTCGTCATGATTTAACCTCACGCTCTGTTTTCCAAGAAAAGAAACACGTCTCTCTTTTTATACCTTTGATTGCCCGTGACGAACCTGAAAAAAAAAAAGCTTTAGTCTGGCTTTCTGCCTTCGTGCTTCTAATGATTCAAGCTAACGTGAACGTAGCATTACCTTTACCGAGTCTGTCTTTTGGTTCCTTGAAGAAATGAAACGAACCGTCATTTCTTGAATTCCTTCTAATTTGTCTATTGAAACTGTTTGTTGGCAACTCCAGACAACACAAGGGTATTTTAGGTATAGACATATGAATGTTTTGTAGCCCTGGACCGCCTCGATCCTCGCCCATTAACAGAGCAAAAGATCCTCGGTTCGTGGCCACAGCAGTCGACTGCCCTCAAGGCATACAAGGCACTCTTTGCCTACTTGAGAGCGACTGGATTGAGTGACAAATTGTGACAGCGTTGTGCGTGTGTGTGTGTTATGCCTTTTTCCCCTTCTCTCTTCCTCCTTTTAGTCCCCTAATCCCTCTTCCCCAGTGCAGGGTAGCCAATCGGAACCCCTTTCTGGTTAACATCCCTGCCTTTCCCTCCTCCTCTTTATCTATCTATCTTTGTAGGCAAATAACTTATAGCACCTTTCGTCGCTTATTCTTTTTCCTGAGAAAGCACAACTTTTGAGAAGCTGTCGAGCACGCACTGTCGATATGTGTATGACAGTGTAAATTGTGTGCAAAAGGGACTGCTGAATACCTGAAAATATCCACATTTCTTAATTTGTTACTTATAATGTTGCAGAAAAATTATAGCACTCTTCTTGTTAGTTTTATGCGTAAATTTAAAGTCGATTTAGTATATTTGATTTACGTGTGCCATTTCTCGCCCCAAAGATGCAAGGAATGAAGGACCTGGTTACCTCTGACTTGGTCGTAAGACTGTTACTCGAGAATAAATCGAACAGTCGGCAGCAAAAAGCTTCAATTCCACGGGAAACTAGACAACATCGATAATGTAATTAATATAGACTAAGAACAATAACGGAGCTAAAACAGTTCCTTGTGGAAAACCAGAAAACACGAAGAGCACGAGCATTCGTCCACATGCACAACCCGCCTGTGATTGTGCAGATATATCCTTGAATCTATTTAAGAATAGTGTCACTAATCCCTTGTTTATGTAACTTGAAAAGTAATTTACGATGTGAAACTGTCGAAAGCGTTTGCGAAGTAACCTTCAAGGACAGTTTTTGTAACTGTCCTCACATAGAGTACAGATGCAGCGAATCACTGGGACCTCCCTAACAGGTCTCGTAAACACACGAACTTCCTGAGGGCATTGAAGGGGGCGGCGATGGTTTTTTGACCGAAAGCGTTAACATCGGCAATTGCTTTAGAGCGTGCCAGTAGTTTTTCGCACCAACATCAGTGTTGGCTACAAACACCCACCCACCCAGCTCCACTAGCGTGTAAGAGCTTGCTCCCTTCAGAGAGCCGGATGGCGTTTAGTGCAAAAAAAAGGGGGGGGGGGGGTTAATTGAGTTGCATAATTGCATTCTCCTTGCAACCTACTGAGTACACACACGCTCAGCAGAACACTTCGTGACGCGTGCCGCTGTTGATTAACAGAGCCAACCTCGCCGAGCACCTCCGGATCGTATACAGACGCGCATAGGACGCACAGCGCGACTCCTAGGCGCTCCGGCAAGAATGCGACTTTCAGTGGTACCGCCCAGGTGCCGCGTCGTGCCTCGGAGCCGGCGGCGGCGGCGGCTCGAAAAACTAATTTTGCCGGCGGTGCGAGCGATCATTAGGCCAATCTGCATTCATTCACAATGCTCTATTCCGCACTGAGTGCTGAGTGCCAGCGGTTTTCTGTTTGCGTTCTCCGAAAGCAGACAGACGCCCCCTTCCGGCACTGCCTAGCTCCACAGGAACGTTTCCGGATGCGGGCGGCGGTCGGTATTGATTTACGGCTGCGTCTGGGAGGGTTACCTGTTTCTATGTTGAGTCTTTTGATGAAAAGAATCGTTTCGTTGTTTGCATGTTTCCCTGCTCGAAGTAACTCGTGCAACTGCGGTAGTAGCAGTCCGAAATCCGGCACCGCTTGCATTGATTGCAGCAGGAACCCCGCTCTTTCGGCCTCCTCTTCGTCTGCTTCTGCTTGCTCCGCACCCATCGCGGCGTTTAGGCCAGTGCCGTGGTTCGCTGCCACGCATCTCGTTGCTTTCGCGTTTGAGAGTGTTGTTCTCGAGAGTATAGGCGCCAATTCGGTGATTCGTATGTGTGGCTAGCTGGCGAGCGTGCCGCTTTTGTCCTATAGTGGTCTTGCTAGGCTATTGGAAGCAGCTGCTGTGCGTCGGCTGCTACAGGAATGCCAACCGCCGATAGCTCGCTGTGGCGGGGCAGTTCTGTTCGGCTTGCTGGCCCATATGATAGCTACTAAGCGGCAAAATGAACGTACGGGAAGTTGGCTCTCAGGAGTGAACCGTGCTCGAGAAGGCTTAAACAACCCGACAGGAATTTATTGACTCTACTTTTCGCGGCTTACGAAATGATGGTTTTTTCTTTCCTCTTCCTCTCAATAAAGCGGGTGCTTCTAGGAAGTAAAAGGTGCTGCGGGCAAATAATTCTGCAGGTGGTAGCTGTTAAAGAGTCCTTGCTTTGAGTAAACCGAAAAAAAAAATACAGGATTGCACTTAAGTCTGCCTAAGAGCGCAAATGCGAAAGCCTTTCCCTGTCCTCATTGTTCCTTCATGTTTGATTTTCTGTTATATTCTGTATTTCTTGTTTATTAGTTTTTGATTCAATATTTTTTTATTTAGTTTTTAATTTTTGTTTCATTTTTATTTTTACCACTTTTTATTTTCTTTCTACTTATTTCTTACTTTTTGTTTCTATTTTTAATTTCTGCTTTATTTCATTACACATACGTTGCCTAAGAACTTACGTCTACAACTTCTGCCTACAACTTCTGTCTGCAACTTCCGTACACGCCTCTCATTAGCCAAGAGGGGCTTTCGCCTTAACAAACTCGACCTGGTGTATTTGCTTTGTTTGCTGCTTGACGGTGGGTTCGCGTCTTGGTGTGCCGATTCGGAATTGCATGTTATTGGTTTTAACGCGATAACATTAAGGAGCTAGTGTCGCAGAAAAACCGGCGTCGGTGGTGTTGAACGCTATAACCCCTCATTGGTGGATATGGTCGTGACGTCACGCCACGTGAACACGGAGCGAGCGGCGGAGGTTGTGACGTCACGTGCCACGTGCTCGGCGGAGGCTCGCGGCGACGACGGCTCCGCGGCGGGCAAGGCGGCCGTCGGCAGCTAGGTCGCTGTGCTCCGCCGTGTGCGGACGTGCCCAGCTCTTTGTTGATATGGAGCCGTCGTGTGCTCTGGAATGAATGAATGAATGAATAATTGAATGAATGAATGAATGAATGAATGAATGAATGAATGAATGAATGAATGAATGAATGAATGAATGAATGAGCTGTTTGTTTCGACAGGCAGGCTCTAGGCCTTTTGTTGGGGAACTGGGTTGTTAAGGAAGGGAAAAGTGGGACCTAGTTGATACCAGGGGAGACGGCTTGGGCGGCCGAGCCACGCATTACACTCCTTTGTAGAGGCCTATCTTAGCATATTTGCCAATATCTTTCCAGATGGCGTTCGCTCCGGCTCTGGTCTATGCACGAAATTCCTAAAATGCTGACCCAGTAACAGTCGCACGGAGGCGCTGTGCTGTCGCGTTTATACGTATGTCGTGTGGTCTTTCGCGTAATGATTGTCACTGTGAAAGAAGGAACAGTATGTTCGTGTCTGCGTGGGCAAGGGGAACCGCTGACGGGACTCACTAATACGTGCAGCAACGCAAGGCCCAAGGCCTAAGTAGAGAGCAGAAGGAGGAAACGGACACAACACAGCGCTGAACTAACAACTGACATTTATTTGGCACGCTATGCGTATGTATACATTTTGGCACAAAATAGAGATCACCGCAAAGAGCACACTCACGCGCCTGGATCCCAGCAAGACAGCACCAGCTAAGATGTGCAAACCAGGAAGCGAAATTCTTTTTGTGATGAATATGCCGATGGGGCACCTACACAGGAATCACGTGCTTCTTGAAATTTGTGGCCTCGAATATTTTACGACACAGCTGACCTTTGTTCCTTGCAACAACTCGGCAAGATTCGAACTGTGGGATGCAATCGCACTCACGACAATGCATGCTGAAGTTACGAGAATCTTCATTATCGACATAGTTACGGTGCTGCCTGAGCCTATCATTTAGGCACTGTCCTGCCTGGACCATATAAAACCTGTTAAAAGGGAGAGGAATGGAATACACAAAATTTTTTGACGCTTCACAAATTTTCACTCAAGATTTCTCGGGCAATCGAGGATAGGTTTCCCTGGGTTATTGACACGCATGCAAAGGCTGGATAACTTAACCGGGGCCGAAAAAACATCCACACCGACACTTTTCCGAACACTTTTCAAACTACGCGAGATCTTGTGAATATAGGGGATGGCTGCTACTCGCTTTCTTGTTTGACATTCAGGGCTGGGGCAGCATCTCAATTTATTTATTTATTTATTATTATTATTTATTTATTTATTTATTTACTTACTTACTTATTTATTTATTTATTATTATTATTTATTTATTTATTTATTTACTTACTTACTTATTTATTTATTTATTATTATTATTTATTTATTTATTTATTTACTTACTTATTTATTTATTTATTTATTTCAGTTACCCTCTTGGCCCAGAGCGCATTATAGAGGGGAATGATACAGTACAAAACAACAGGAAAAGAAGAAAGGAACATACAAATTGGAATACAGGAGTGAACTGGGGATTAAACAAGTCTGAAAAGCACACGGTAACGCGGGGTAACAAAAAGTACTAACATCGCATGGGAAACATAGCTAATAAGTGGCAACAGTCGTCAATGTTTGTCGTTAAAAACGGAGAGTAGAACACAACATGAAACCTCATAAAACACACAACAATATAACTGAAAACTGTGAAACTAAAGGAGTTAGAATAAAGAAACTTCTATGCGTTATAATGCAA
>NC_135503.1:57459311-57669311 GCF_052857255.1 Amblyomma americanum | reverse complement strand
TGAGCCTCCAACGGACCTTCCTGGTGAGCAATATTCACTCGATTCCAATAAGCAACCACTTCCGAGGTTTAGTTACTGGGGTTTTGCTGACCAGACTGGCCAACAAGGCGCGTCCGTAGACTCTCCGCCACTCGACCAACAGCCAGTATCTCCATCAAGCTCAGGCATCGGTGGCAAGTACCCAACGAACAAGCTCGGACAGGGAGGTACACTCGACGACTCGCTGAACTCCGGCGATCAGTTAGCCTGGCCACCCTCTCTGGACTGTTTCCTTGAGGTTCCGACGGACGAGGATGGGTCTAAAGATTCCCGTGACGAAGCGCTCAACGGCATGCAGCAGCCATGCTTAGTGCAGAGCTCATCCGTAACGACCCATCTGTCAACCGAGCCACAAGTGGTGCGCCAGCACACTGTCGCCGACAAGACGCTTGCGGGCACAGGCTCGAATGGAGCTGGCTGTAATTGGAATGACCTGGCAGTACCGCCAATACACCCTCCTGTCTCGGGCACGACCGGTACAGACGTGCCAGAACAAGATGAACGGCCAGGAACATCCAGAGACTTGGTCTACTCCCAGAAGCAGCAGGACTGCGAGGCCTCGAGCTGGTCATTGATTCCCCACCAGTCGAATCAAGACAATGCTGCGACCGGACACGTTCCCTCCCCGCCGGTCTCGATGTTGCGTTCTCAAGATGCATCAAAGCGCGCGGATGAGGCTTCAGTGGCGCGCCAAAGCTCCGTGCAACGCTCAGGCACCGAAAGTGGAGGAAGAATGAACCAGCGTAAAGCTGACACTGCAGAAGCTTGCCCCCAGCGGTGCATCCGCAATGGCTGCACCTCTTTAGCCGTCCAGTCTTACGAATGGGACGGCGAGTACTGCAGCCGCGAGTGCGTTGTCTCTCACTGCAATGCTTCCTTCACCGCCTGGGTGGCTGCGCGGCGCGGAGCCGGTGATGCTGCGGAGTGAAGACGGAGGCGCAATCATTCCTGTTTTTCCGACGCTTCAGACACTGTCTGTCGCTGTGATGTTCAAGCTGATAGTGCTTTGTTTTCTGACCCTTTTGTTCGACCTGCAGGGACTTGCGCCGCAATTGGTATGCCGCTATGATTTTGCTCATTTTTCTTACACCGACCAGTGTGTGCATTCTGTATGACAGATCGAAATAAAGTGCATCAGATATACCTATTAGGACTGGTATTGTTTTTCTTCGTCATGCTCAAAGCTAAGGCATGGGCATATGTTCATGATATTCAAGAAGGGAAGATAGCTCAGTTGCTGTACACCGCATGCGGCACGACCGAGGTCGTGGGTTTTCGCCCCACTGGTGATGTCTTCTTAAATGCAGTAAATAAAACTAAGCTTCTTGCAGAAATTACAAAGTCAGCTGTCATAAGCTCTCTCTACCAGGAATAGAACTGTAGTCTCTAGCATCTTTAAAAGCCTTAGGAGCTTGACTACTTTAGCGCAAGGCCAATTGTGTGAGAAACTTTTTATTTGTTCTTTCAAGTTTCTTTGAAGAGGAAAGAGGCAGAGCTCGTGACGATGCATAAAATGTGTGAGGTCTCGGATCTTGATAATAATTGGTTTTGGGGGAAAGGAAATGGCGCAGTATCTGTCTCGTATATCGTTGGACACCTGAACCGAGCTGTAAGGGAAGGGATAAAGGAGGGAGTGAAAGAAGGAAGAAAGAGGTGCCGTAGTGGAGGGCTCCGGAATAATTTCCACCACTTGGGGATCCTTAACGTGCACTGACATCGTAAAGCACACGGGCGCTTTAGCGTTTTTCCTTCATAAAAACGCAGCCGCCGCGGTCGTGTTCGAACCTGGGAACTCCGGATCAGTAGTCGGGCGCCTGATGCGGAGTTCCCTGGTTCGAACACGACCGCGGCGGCTGCGTTTTTAGACCTAGGAATTCTTTTTCGCGTGATTGATGGGCAGTAGTCGCGCATTTAGGTGTTCACCAAGCGTCCAAAACAAGAAAAGGCGCCTGCCGCGCACTCGGCAAGTGACGGACGCCGAGAAGCGACACAGCGTTCGTCATGCGTTCGAAGGCCGCACTGAGTGCTTGTGCATTGTTTATGGTATACGGGGGTTTATCGTCTTAAAGCGACTCAGGATGAGGGACGCGGTAGTGCAGGGCCATCTGTCGACCGAGCCAAAAGTGGTGCGCCAGCACTCTGTCGCTGACGAGACGCTTGCAGGCACAGGCTCGAGTGGCGCTTGGTGTAATTGGAATGGTCTGGCAGTACCGCCAATACACCCTCCTCTCTCATGAACGAGTGGCACAGACGTGTAAAAGCAAGACAATTGGCCAGGAACATTCAGAGACGATCTACTCCCAGAAGCATAAGGACTGCGAAGCATCGAGCTCGTCATTGATTCCCCACCAGTCGAATCAGGACAACGCTGCGTCCAGACACGTTCCCTCCCCGCAGGTCTCGATGTTGCGTTCTCAAGATGCATCAAAGCGCGCGGATGAGGCTTCAGTGGCGCGCCAAAGCTCCGTGCACTGCTCAGGCACCGAAAGTGGAGGAAGAATGAACCAGCGTGAAGCTGACACTGCAGAAGCTTGCCCCCAGCGGTGCATCCGCAATGGCTGTACCTCTGTAGCCGTCCAGTCTTCCGAATGGGACGGCGAGTACTGCAGCCGCGAGTGCGTTGTCTCTCACTGCAAGGCTTCCTTCACCGCCTGGGTGGCCACGCGGCCCAGAGCCGGAGATGCTGCGGAGTGAAGACGGAGGCGCAATCGTTCCTGTTTTTCCGACGCTTCAGACACTGTCTGTCGCGGTGATGTTCAAGCTGATAATGATTTGTTTTCTGACCCTTTTGTTCGACCTGCAAGGACTTGCGTCGCAATTGGTATGTCGCTTTGAATTTGCTCATTTTTCTTACACCGACCAGAGTGTGCATTCTGTATGACAGATCGCAATAAAGTGCATCCGATAGACCTAATAGGACTGGTATTGTTTTTCTTCGTCATGCTTAAAGCTAAGGCATGGGCATATGGTCATGATATTCATGAAGGGAAGATAGCTCAATTGCTGTACACCGCATGCGGCACGACCGAGGTCGTGGGTTTTCACCCCACTGGTGATGTCTTCTTAAATGCAGTAAATAAAACTAAGCTCCTTGCAGAAATTACAAAGTCAGCTGTCATAAGCTCTCTCTACCAGGAATAGAACTGTAGTCTCTAGCATCTTTAAAAGCCTTAGGAGCTTGACTACTTTAGCGCAAGGCCAATTGTGTGAGAGAGAAACTTTTTATTGGTTCTTTCAAGTTTTTTTCAAGAGGACAGAGGCAGAGCACGTGACGATGCATAAAATGTAGGTTAGGTCTCGGATCTTAGGAATTCTTTTTCGCGTGATTGATAGGCAGTAGTCGCGCATTTAGGCGTTTTCCAAGCGTCCAAAACAAGAAAAGACGCCTGCCGCGCACTCGGCAAGTGACGGACGCCGAGAAGCGACACAGCGTTCGTCATGTGTTCGAAGGCCGTACTGTGTGCTTGGGCACTGTTTATTGTATAAGGGGGTTTAACGTCTCAAAACGACTCAGGCTATGAGGGACGCCGTAGTGAAGGGCTCCGGAAATCTTGACCAACTGGGGTTCTTTAACGTGCGCTGCCATCGCGCAGTACACGAGCCTCTAGAATTTCGCCTCCATCGAAATTCGACTGCTGTGGCCATGATCGCGTCGATTTGGAAAATGCGAAAGAAAATAATAGTGAATGCATACTCAGCGGAATAGCGGGTCCGAAGTGCGCATGCACAGAACTCTAACGATGAAACAGCGTCAGCACAGGCACACAAATTTCGACATTTGCGATGTTTGCGCACTTAGCGTGAAAACATGGCGGCATCCTTACAAGCGAGAGACGCCCGCTGCAGCCGAATAAGCAGCCCACGCGGTTTCGGTCGGCATATTTCCTCGGTAACTACTCAGTGCACGTTAAAGAACCCGAGGTGGTCAAAATTTTCGGAGCCCTCCACTACGGCGTCCCTCATAGCCCGAGTCGCTTTGGGATGTTAAACCCCCTAAACCAAACCAAACCATCAGATATGCTCCCGGTTCTGGCACGCCTAAGCCTAACGGAGCCTCAGGCTTCGCTGCAACCATCCGCAACTGCTCCGAACGCAACAGAAATAGCTTTGGAACTTTGCCAGAGAGTGCGAGAATTGTTTTTGTGTGTGTGTGAAACGAAATGGCGCAATATCTGTCTCGCGTCTCGGCCGACATCTGAACCGCGCCGCAAGGGAGGGATAAAGAAAGGAAGAAAGGGGTGCCGTAGTGGAGCGCCCCGCAATAATTTCGACCACCTGAGGAGAGTGTGGGTCAGAGAAATGCGTGCGTTGTATACGCAACCCCTCTCGGCATTTTGCATCTTTTTGTATGTACATACAGTTCGCTGAAAATACAGGTGGTGCGTGCGACTCAGCGACTGGTCAGCTCATTTTGAAAAGCTGTCCACTGTTGGTCACAGAGTGCTTGCCGTTGATTTGCCAACCGACTCGTCTCCAAAATTTAGAAAAGTTAGTTTAAAGGTTAATTTAAGGGAACCCGCCGTGGTGGCTGAATGGTTAGAGCGCTCGGCTACTCTTCCGGGGTAATCGTGTTCGAACCCGACCGCGGCGGCCGCGTTTCGATGGAGGCGAAACGTTAAAGGCGCCAGGTGCTGTGTGATGTCAGTGTGCGTTAAAGATACCCAGGTGGTCGAAATTATTCCGGAGCCCTCCACTACGGCACCTCTTTCTTCCTTTCTTTCCTCGGCCTCTCCTTTATCTCTTCCCTTGCGGCGCGGTACAGGTGTCCGCCGATATGTGAGATAGATACTGCGCCATTTCTTTTCCCGAACAACCAATTTAATAATAATAATTGGTTTTGGGGGGAAAAGAAATGGCGCCGTATCTGTCTCATATATCGTTGGACACCTGAACCGCGCCGTAAGCGAAGGGATAAAGGAGGGAGTGAAAGAAGAAAGTAAGAAGAGGTGCCGTAGTGGAGGGCTCCAGAGTAATTTCGACCACCTTGGGATTTTTAACGTGCACTGACATCGCACAGCACACGGGCGCCCAATTCCAATTTAAGGATGCGTTTGGGCTAAACGAGGGGTCTAGCAGCAGGAAGGCAAGGCTCACAGAGGTCTCCAGGGTCTCTGGCCTAATGTGTAGTAGGAGGCAGACGGCCTGACCTTGCTAGCCCATCACCACCGACTGTCCACCCAACTTTTGCAGTTGGTTTTGTTGATGTCGCATCTGGGGACAGTGCTGTAAATAACTGTGTAAATTGTACAGTCAAAAAGGGAAGATATGATATCCGCACGGCAACGTGTCGCTCAGTCACAAACTTAGCGGTATCACCAACACAACCTACAGCAGGAGAAGGAAGAAAAATTGGAGGACGCTTAAGCTTCGCCTTTAAGAGTGGTTTGTACAGTAGCCGAGGGGGAAGAGATGGCTGTTGCTTTAGCCGCCGCGGAGGGCTACCGCACAAATACATCCCTTGTAATACTAGCAGATTCTAAGGAAGAATGCCGTAATTATACAAATGGCAGAATTGACCGCAAAGCGCTCCAGATCCTCCTCCGCGCTGGCCAGAACAAAAATCGAGTCAGACACACCCTGTTCTGGATACCGGGACACACCGACATTGAAGGCAACGAAGGGTCGACAAGATCGCTCGAGAGCATACAAACCGAGCTGGCTAGGACGGAGACCCCGAGGACTTCATGAAGGTGATCTCGACGTAATCAGATCTACTAAATTATCACAGAGGAACGAGGATAAGATACTCCTCAACCCAAAACATACTAAACCAACATGACGCAGTACACTGGCGGAAACTGCAAAGCGGAACTTTCCCAAACTTAAACATACTAAGCAAAATGTTCCCTGCGCAATATAGGGACACATGCCCATGGTGTGGCGCAAAGCCCACCCTTTATCACATTACATGGGAATACAGCAAAAAGAAAGCATTCTATAGAGTAGAAAATCCGAGTGCGGAACAGTGGGAGAGGGTGCTCTCCAGCGGCGACCCGTGTATACAACGGGTGCTCATACAGCATCCCCGACGAGCAGCCACCCTCAATGGAGCCCTGGAATAGGGGCACCAACCCTGCCAGGCAGAAGATATCACCATCAGGAAGAACTCTGTCGGACCGCTGAATGACATTGTAATTAGAGCAAAGTTTATCCTATTATATCCTTATCCTAAGAGTGGAACGCGACAGCGTGTTGCAGCACTCCACGGAACGCTATCGCCTGTTCGCGCGACACCTTGCCCGTTAGACAAATCGCTCTGCTACGTACAACGGACGCGCGGAGCGGCAAACCACGTAAAAGCGCTGCCAGGCTCCTTGCCGAAACGCGCGGAACTCAAGTTGCAGTCGTAGTTCATCGACACATCGTTCCCGACAAACCCGATGCCACGAACGCCAGCATAGCTTCCGCGCCGAACGAACGGGCAGCAAGCGGCAAGCTTCGCGGTGAACGTGCTTTGTATGTGCGGTGGGTTGTTCGCTGCTAACCGCGTGATTCCTGCGTGCCCGCACGACACTACTGCGCCCGAACGAAACGAGCGGGAGGCTGTGCCGTCGCGCGCTATCTGTTGAAGCAGTGGCATGCATTGCGAAAAGGAGGAGGAGGAGGAATTTTTCGCTCACGGCCAACGCCGCCGACGCCGACGACACCAGCTTTTCTGCGACACGGGACCCTTAACGCTGTCGTGTTAAGATTAGCTGAGGTTTAACTGCTGTTGAACCTGGTTAAAGGGCGAAAGCTGTGGTGTATCGGGTAAGCAGACACGGCTTGGCCTCTAACGTTGAGTGCGTTCCGCACAGTGAACACCCAATGAACGCTGCGGCTTATTGCTGCAGTGGCGTGTGTCTGCCACAACGTTATCAGCGCTAATGCATGCAGCCCATATCTCTCTCTCTCTCTCCACCGCCACGTACCTCAAAGCGCGATTTAGACGTCCACTTATCCAGGGAGCCAGTCATGAGCCCTTTCCTTAAAATCATCGTAGTCTAGAGCGTTGTCAACGCTAGCGCCAATGAACACAAAGAACGCCTATGGTCTACAGCTTCAGTGCCGCGTTTCTGCTGCAACGTTGTGAATGCCAACACATGTGTCTCATATATATCGATGGACACCCGAACCGGTTTTGAGGAAAGGAAATGGCGTAGTAACTGTCTCACACATATATGGGTGGACACCCGAACCGCGCCGTAAGGGGTTTAACCTCTGGCTCACCTGAAGTTCAAAACCGTAGTAAGTGGTTTTATTAAAATAATAATAAAAAAGGAGGACAAGATTTTTGCTAGCCCCAGCATCTGCCATCGATACTGAAGCACCTGAGCTGGGGCAGCGGAAATAAAAGATAGGAGGCAGAATGTAGAAATGAAATGAAAGAGGCGAGGGTACAAGAAGGAAGGATAGGGGGAGAGGTAATATACTCAAACTAAAGCCCCTCCATGACGCTACCGCTTTTTTAAGTACCGCCAAGCTTTGAAGTGTGCCGCCGCCTTTTTTCCGTATCCGCATAAGGCTTTTCCGGTTCCGGTTTCCGTTTTTTTGCCGGAAGTTGGCGTCCATTTTGTATCTGCTCGCGCGGAGGAAAAACAAATGGCGGTTCGTACTTCAACGTTCGATCTTGTGTCATCACGCTGATACGCTGCTACGCTGCTCCGCTTCTAGAAGACTAATCGACTTTTTCTGCGCTTGGCGGAAGCTTAGTCCGAGCTGTGACTCGAGCCATAGCCTCTTCTATTTTTGCTCTAGCAAAGTAGTGAACTACTCGCCTGCCTAGCGGGTCGGGTAGTGATCCGTCGCGGGTCATGCCTGTGTGCTGTGCCTTTGGCTGCTCGACGCGCTCGGGAAAAGGCAAAAGGCTCTTTTCGGTGCCCCTGGGTAAGCACGACAAGAAGCGAACGAAAGTTTGGCTGAGACGTTGATCTAGTGAATATAAATCTGTGATGCAAGCACATAATTCGAGAGCACCGGTGTTTGCGAGGTGCGAAAGCGTCCCACGGCATCAACAAGCAGCGGCTCCGATCCCTGTCCCTCGGCGTCGGTCAACTTCGTGGCTTGAACGCTCAGAAATTTCGACGCTCTTCCCACAGTGTAATCATCGTATGCGGACACAAACCACTAGCGCGATGTGCCTCTTTTTCCGACACTGTTTAAAAAAATAGCACCAAAACAGCAATACGACGATGGATGAAAACAGCAGCGATGCAACGCAGCCACAGCCTCCAAGCACAACATCGCACCGAGAACCGAAAAACAAAATGGCAGCGCTTCCGTTCTAGACCGGAAGTCGGAAGGCTGTGTGAGAAGGAAGAGCCGTGGGGGAGGGGAAGTTGGCGGTACTTAAACTGGTCGGAAAAAAACGTCATGGAGGGGCTTTAACTCAAACTATTTGCACAATAAAAAATGTGTACAGGTTGTGCGCAAGCACCGCGAAATCGTTTCGAGGTAGCGCAGTGAAGCTTTCCTCAAAAGAAGAAAACGAACTCTTGGAGAAACCCTCGTGCGTTGAAGAACGTGTGGGGACGTGGTTCTTGCTGGTGCTTGGCTTCGAGCTCAACTGTGGTTCCCTGGTGGTGCCTACGTGGTCATCTCTGGTGAGGCCGTTCTCTGTGGGGGATTTGGCCAGGTCTCAGGTTAGGTCTGTAGGCCAGGTTAATGTGCATTTGAGGGTGCGTTTGGCTTAGGTATGTCGCTGACCTCCCCGGGTGGAGGGACGGCAACCTGGTTTGCCAGCTTGCCCAGCCAAAGCTTGCCGCTAGAAAATTTTCGTAAAAATGGAATTGACATCATCCCTGTGGCTTTCGTGCCGATCGGTGAGGGAACGATCAAGATGAAAAGCCCCAAGGTCCTTCAGCAGGAGCTAAGATCTCTCACTACCCACTACCTCCAGATCTCTGAGGTGCGACCGTTCGGTCGGAGAGGCATTGTTTGCAGGTCCGCTGACATTGATTGTGTCACAGACCTGCTCCAGTGCAAAATATTTCAGTCCTTAGCGGTTAAAGCCTTCATCCCGGAACAGCTCGCATGTTCCAAAGGTATTGTTCGTGGCGTGGACCCAGCATCTTCCCCGCAGGATATACTGAAGGAGTTTCAGGATGCAGGTGTGGGGGTTCTTTCTGTCTACCGGTGCAGTAGAGAATTCAATGGTGTGCGTGTTGCGACAGAGTCAGTTATCACTACGTTTGCTGGTTCCTCCTGTCCTTCTGAACTCAAGGTTTGGCCGATAGTGTATCGTGTGGACCCTCTGCAGCCCCGTCCTCTTCAGTGCAACAACTGTTGGCGTTTCGGTCACAGTGGTAAAGCGTGTAAGTCGGCGACCCGCTGCCGGGTTTGTGGAGAAGGGCATTCAGATGACAGCTGCGCCTCTGATCAGCCCCAGTGTTGCCTATGCAAGGGCAACCACTCAGCTGATGATGTCAACTGCTCGAAACGAGCCGACGAACAAAGCCTGCTCGATATCATTCAAGCGAAACGATGTTCGAGAGCAGATGCTTATGCACTTCTGGATCGGAGGGGTAATACATATGCCAGCCGTGCGCGAAGCTTTGTTGCTGATATACCGTCAAGTTTGACTACTTCAATAGTGTCCTCAGTAGAACAGGCTCTTTCTGTGGTGGTCGAGCGAATGCTGGGCAGTTTCACCGAGGCTCTATCTCAACTTGTTGCTGGCCAATCTCTGCCTACTGAATCACATGTTTCGGCGGCTACGCCGGCATCACTCCCGAGTGCTGCTAGTAAGAATCATTCCATGTCGCCTCCTACCGTGCCCCAAGTACCGCCTGCCAACAGCGCTCCTGACAGTGTCGCTCACGTAGATCCTTGTAGTATGGACGTTGAAATGCTCACCACTTCCCAGAAGCGTCGAGCTTCTTCCTCACCCTCGAAGTCAGCTGTTCCGCAAGTCAAAGCAAAGAAAGGACCCCCCAAATTAATTCCCCAGACTGATGTGCTGAAGGAGGCTGTTGATGCCTCTTTAACCAGTCGATAATCATGGCGGGTCTAAAAGTTATGCAGTGGAATTGTCGCTCCGTACTTTCTTCTTTACCGGATCTTGAATTACTTCTTCATAAACATAATCCAGATATTGTGATTTTACAAGAAACGTGGCTCTCACCACTTAAATCATTCACATTTAAAAAATTTCGTGTTTTCAGGGTAGATCGCGTTAATGGCAGGGGTGGTGGGTTAATAACTATGATCTCTACGAAAATATGTCACCGGGCATCAATCTCGCAGACAGTTATGCGCCCTGACTGTGAGTTGTTGGCGGTTGAAATCTCCCTTCCACAGTGCGCCAAAGTAACTATTGCTAACGTCTACTTCCCAATCGGTGTTCACAGGACAGACTGTTTGGACACCTTACTGAGCGGCGCAAACAGCACAGTCATCGCAGGAGATTTTAATTCGCACCACAGTGCCTGGGATAGTCGCTCTGACTCCTGCGGCCAGCTTCTGTGGTCCTGGATGTCAATGAATGCAGTGCGCTGCTGTAATTCCGGAGCAGTAACCTTTATGCGTGGAGGATCCCGTTCAATCATAGATTTAACATTAGCATCTCGTGGGGTTGGCGTATCTGCATGGTCAACTGAAGAATCAGGTACATCTAGTGACCACTTTCCAATAATCTTTTCTATTATATCCTCGCCTATCAGAAAAGGTGGTGCAACCATGAAATTTCTAAACCACATTATGTACAAAAAATTGATATCTGCCTCACTCCCCTCCATAGTTAGCTCAGGTCGAGCACAAAGAGCTCAGCGGACAATTACCTTTCTGCAAGATGCTGCTGAGAGTTCTGTATTCTCGGTGTGCACTACTGCTCCTGCCAGACAGCCGTCTCCTTGGTGGACGGAGGAGTGCGAGAAAGCTTATCGTCGTAGAAAAGCAGCCTGGAAAAGCCTTTCCTATAATCAGAGCCCAGCTAATTGGATAAATTATAAGTTCTTCTCTGCATGTTTCAAAAGAACTGTTAAAAAGGCAAAGGAGGATTATAATCAAAATTTAAACACGTATCTCTCAAAACCCCAGAATAAGAAGGCTCTCTATAGATTCATGGCGCAGAATAACAGCTCTCCGGCCTCCAATCGCATAAGGTTAATGGTAATGTCTCCGCAGGAGGCTAAGCAAAACCTTGAACGCATCGCGCAGGGGCTGGCCTTACGTTTCCAGATACAGAAAGCAGAACCTTTGCACACTCTCACCCCCAGCTCGGACTATCCTGAGGTCGACGTGTCGGAGCTCCTGCAAATTGTTTCCTCGATGCACTCTGCTGCTCCGGGATCTGACGGGATTACTGTGGGCATGTTAAAGATTTTAGCGCACGACTTTCCAACTCACCTTCTCGATATTGTAAATGCGTCATTGGAAACCTCTTGGATTCCTCACAGTTGGAAAATTGCGAAAATAATTTTACTTTTAAAAAATGCAGACAATGGATTTCAATTAGACAATATTCGGCCGATTGCTTTAACCTCAAATTTAGTAAAGCTAATAGAAAGAGTAGTACACAGTCGCCTCACAAAGCATGTTCATCATATTAACGGCCTCAGCCCCGCACAGATTGGCTTTCGTCGCGGTTGTTCCATATGGTCCGCGCATGTGGATCTCGAGAGCCGAATACGACTCTCAATGCGCCAGAGAGAAGTTTCGGCCTTGGTGACGCTTGACGTTGCGAAGGCCTATGACAGCGTGGAGCACACAGTCCTCATTAACAAGCTTGCTCAACTACAACCACCGCATTACCTCTACGCCTGGATTTGTGAATTTCTAAAAGATAGATTTTTCTTCTGTACAGACGGATCTTTTTGTTCTAATACCTATGGTCAATCAAGAGGTGTGCCGCAAGGCTCTGTTCTTTCTCCGCTGCTTTTCAACATATTAGTTCGGGACATCCCCATTCATCCTAACGTTACAGTTTATGTATACGCAGATGATATAGCTTTTTTCGCATCAGCAAATGATATTCATGTGCTCTACGGGTATTTGCAGGCATATCTGAATGCTCTTGAAGTCTGGTTGGACCAAATCAATTTATCACTTAATGTCAGCAAATGCGGAGTGCTGGTATTTCCACCCGACGCTCCTATGTACATCTCGCTAGCCTACCGCTCCACTCCAATTCCGCAGGTGGAGTCGGTTAAATACCTAGGTGTTACTTATGACCAAAATTTGGACTGGCGACACCATATTAAGAATAATGTTATTAAAGGGGAACGTGCACTGGGCCGTTTGACCCGAGTTGGCAATAAAAAGTTTGGCATGCGTCGTGACACGCTACTGTTGCTCTATAAGGCTTATATGAGACCGATTCTGGAATTTGGTTGCCCCTTGTTCTCTGGTAGCGCGAACTACAAGCTGCAGCCATTAGCCTTACTGGAAAGACGTGCCCTACGGCTATGCCTCGGGCTCCCAAAATCAGCTTCCAACGCTGTCCTTTATCTGGAAGCGCGTATCCCCAACCTCTATTCCCGCTTCCAACTTCTAACAGTGCGTACTTTCCTCAAGTCTTTTGACCCGGCCCCAGGCGTTAGTGTTCCAATTTTTGTATCCCAACCACACCTTTTTTTGACTAATCACTGGCCACGTTATCAGCTTCCGCAAGTTAGGTTCACGCAGAATCTGTTAGCTCCGCTTCAGGTTGATCTGATCTCCTTGCAACGAGTTGCTGACACGCAGGCTGATCCCGTCTTCTATTACGACTTTATTTTCCCGTCCCATGCGAAGCATATGCCCGCACATACCCTAAATGGTCTTCTTTCTGAACACCTACAGAATTTTCCACATCATACTGTTCTCTCCACTGATGCCTCCGGCAGCTGTGAGAAGGCGGCGATTGGCATATATTCGCAGGATCTAGATTGGAGCTACTCCGTTCGTATCCCTGATTATACTCCTATATTCTTCGCAGAGTTTTTGGCCATTGGTTTGGCTCTTCTCAAAATTCCCAGACATGTCGCACGGGTTCTTATTCTCACAGACTGCCTTTCAGTTATTGTCTCTCTCCAAAATTCGGAAAAATCTTTCTTGACTCGTTCACTTAGGTTTTTTGTTCCGAGCACAGTGCGCGAGATCCGTTTGGTCTGGGTACCTGGGCATTCAGGCGTCTATTTTAACGAGGTGGCTGATTTATTGGCAAGGTCAGCTCTCAGCGCACCTGTAATATATCCCGTCCCTCACCTCATTCTGTTAGCAGCTTCACGTTTCCAGCGGTTCCAACATATTTCAGCCACTTTGAGTGATCCGTTGCTGAATACCGTGGACTTTCAACACCTAAAGTACCCATGGAATATCCGGTGGTGTAAGTCAAGGCTTTGTGAAGTGTCCATGACGCTCCTGCGATGTAGAATCCCTCACTTAAACTTGTACTTATGCAGGTGCGGGTTCGCTGCGACAAACCTTTGTGTATCATGTGGGCAAGTTGAATCAATCGATCATTTTCTCCTCTCTTGCCGGCGGTTCGCGGTTCAGAGAAAGCAATATCTGGAGGTTCCTCTTTCGAGACTAGGACTGCCTCTGTCTCTTACAGTTCTTCTATCGTTCGGTGCGAGTGCCAAGGGATTCCCGTTAAGCAGTGTATGCGGCTACCTTCACGATTACATAAGTGCAACTAATCGATTATCCTGTTAGCTATACACAAAATTCTTTCGCATGTCCAAAAAGGCTAGATTGATTCTATTCCGGATGACTCATACCTCTTGAATTCATTTTATTTTTCCCAATTTTTTTTTATCTTGATTCAGTCTTCTGACGTTTCCTTCCCCGCGCAAATGCTTCATTGGCATTCTACCCTATACCTTGGCTAATCCCCCCACGTGGGTATGTGCCATATTACTTGAGGAGAAGAAGAAGAAGAAGAAGAAGGACGTATAGCGCCGCAACTTATTTCGAATAATAATAAGAATAATAAAAATTGTACGGTCCTTGAGAAACCCCTTGGCTGCGTTCACGATGGGTGTAACCGCACCACATTCCCTGAGGGCTTCAATTACAGCAGAGCGCTCTACGGTGTCGAAAGCCTACATGAGGTCAATCGCAACCAGAAGGCCGGGCACCTTGTTTGGACCGCGGCGTTTTGTACACACGAAGCTTCTGGTGTAGGTAGAGGCTGTAGTGAGCACGCAGGCCGCCGTGACGAAAGCCAGTCTGCGCGTCGACGTAGTAGGGTCCGGTTCCTCCATCTTCCTGTATGTGGGTGAGCCTATAGACAGAAACAGTCGTTGTAGGAGTTTGCAAAAAGCGAAGGTTAATGAAATGGGGTGAAAGTTCTGGACTCTGTCCGGCCTCTTGCCTGGCTCGGGGGTGGGCTAAACAACTGAATGTTTCCTGTCCGGTAAATTTCCTGTAGCCTAAACTTGGTAAAATTCGGCCAGGAGCTGTAGCTGCTCGGGTCATCGAGGTTGCGGAGCATGCGCCATGTGATGCTGTCGTTGCCCGGGACGCTCCGTTCATTGACTGAGTCAAACGCCAAAGTCCACTCCGTTCCCTGCCACTATCCTGCGAACCCGCTCTAGCAGCCATTGGTGGTATCGTGGGTCTGTGCTGGACAGAGCAGCCACCCAAGAGGACAAAGTGGGGTAGGTGGTGGGTGGTTGATGCAGCGCTGGGTTGATGCATTCCCTTAGTGAGTGGAAGCTTGTAGGTGTAAGGCTACTGCATGTTGGCCAGTATTGGCAGTATCCAGTATATTACGTGGGAAAAGGTGCTCATGATACTTGGAAAGTGTACATCTCAAGCTATCGTCTGCTTTATGGAGGGATTTGTCTGGGGAGGAAGTGTGCTTCTCTGATCATCTGCAGTGTTCAAGGATAAGTGTGTATGTTAAAGGTTCTCTAGGCTGTGATGTTAAACCGGAGCCCTTCACTACGGCATCCTTCTTTCCCTCCTCATCCTTCTCCTACAGTGCAGTTGAGGTGTCCAACGAGATGTGATACAGGTACTGCAACCTTTTCCTCAAAAATAGTTAGGCAGGGTTAACTACGGTTATCCAAAAGGTCGAGCGATAGCATTTTGGCAATGGCCTGGACCAAATTTTGAGGTCGCCATTGTGTCAGGCATGCTCTTTTATGGTTAGACAATCGACTTTGGTCCAAATCGGTCCAAATCGGCCAAGGTCAAATTTCGAGGGTGGCCCGGGCCATATTTCGGAAGTGACCGAGGCTAAATATGGAGATCCCCGTCGTGTCGGGCGCGCTCAATTATCGTTGGTCTGAATTTTGGTCCAAATCGGTCAATCTGTCGATCTGTTGCTATGCTGTGCTTCTCAAGGTTGAGCAAAGGTCAAATCAGGCACGGAATGGTGAGCGACTTTTGCGTTGAATAGAGCTAACACTGTAAAAATATTTCGCCAGGTGTGCACGATGTCCCCGCTAAGTACCCGTCATGGTGGCTCAGTTGTTCGCGTTCGGCTACTGAGCCGGGGTACCTGGGTTCGAGCCCGGCCGCGGCGGCCGCATTTCGATGAAAGCGAAACGCTAAAGGCATGCGTAGCTGTGCGATGTCAGCGCACTTTAAAGATAACTAGGTGGTCGAAATTATTCCCTAGCCCTCCACTATCGCCCTCTTTCTTTCATTAATCTTTCGCTATCACCTTCCTCCCTTCCCTCACGGCGTGGTTAAGGTGTCCGCCGAGAAGTGAGAGAGAGAGATAACGCGCCTTTCGCTTCCTGATAAGCAGCTATCATCACCCCCTGTTGAGAAGACATTAGTAGCAGTAGCAGGCCGCCAACGCCCGCTCAGGCCTGCGTCCCTACTAACAAAAGACCAAGAGCGTTTTTAGTGCGGAACTTATTTAGCTTCATTCTCGGCGAAAGCCGTGGGATGAGTGAAGCCTTCTGGCGTGTCACGTGACTCAATTTGCAGCGGCTGTAAGAACTCCTGCGAAGAGGTTTGACAATGAGCCTGAAGGTTGGGGATGTGATTATGGCACACCCTGACATGGTTCATGCTCAGAATGTCATGGGCCACCCGAAATTTTACCTTGAAGTGCCCTTGGCCGAAATCGACGAAAATTGAATGGCGGGTTCCTGAGAGGTAGTATGGCACGTCCCCAACGTGGCCCATGCCCAAATATGGCATGGACTACCAAAAATTTGCCCTTGAAATGACCTTGGCTGAATTTGACTGCCGGTGAATCTGGGTGTGCTCGAGTGAAAGACAGGCTTGACCTAGCCTCAAAATGAAATTGGTCCATCTCCAAAAATAGGTTTGGCCCACCCTCAAGGTTTGCGCCCCCCCCCCCCTTGAAACTTTAAAAATGGAGTTGACCCACGTTCGGAGCCGACCTGGGACACCACTAGATTGGGTTTGGCCCACCCCCTAAATTTCGGTGGCCCATCGTGCTTTCGCACAATATTTCGTGCTTAGCAATGCTAAACCAGCTGCCATTTTAGTACGAAAGAACTGCTTAACGCGGTCCCAAACAAGAATCTTGTGTGAAGCTTCGGAGTAATTCGGTAAGCTAGAGTCAGTTCGGAGGAGCGTTGCGCAAGCTGGGTGACCTTGGCAAGGTGGGTGACCTTGGACAAACCTAGCATATCAATAGTCCATGCAGAAATAAAATAAGCATTGCCGCGACTGGGTTTCGAACCCGCGGCGGTGCGATCAGCTTCGGAGCGAGCAGGTCGTCTTCTGCCTGTATGTGATGATGTCCTCAGGCTTAATGGCACATACGCACGGCGGGAAATGGGCCAAGGTGCATTGCTGATACAAACGCACACATGGGACTAGAGCGAGCTTTCCTCATCGTCGTCTTCGAAGCAGCGCTGCCCAGCTGTTTGCTTCGACCATACGCTGCTGCTGTATGCAAAGCACTTATCTGCCAACGTGCTAAACGGTCTCCTGGAGGAATATCGGTTTTAGTATTCTAGCCATGCTGCAATTTCACAGATGCCTCTCACAAGGCGAAAAGGCAGCAGTAGGTGTTTATACCCACACAAAAGATTGGAGTTATTCTATCCAGGTCCGTGATTATACTCCAATTTTTGCTGCTGAATTTCTCGCTATTGGTTTGGCCCTTCAAAACGTTCCCAGCAATATTTCTCAAGTTATCATTCTCTCGGACCATCTCTCAGTCTTGACAGTTCTAGAAAGTTTCGGCAACTTGTCTCTTGTACCGATTCCTAATGTACTTTGTGCCACGTCATGTCCAAGAGGTTCGTTTTCAGAGGATCCCAGGGCACTGTGGCATTACTTCAAATTCGATGGCCGATTTGTTAGCGAAATCAGCCATCAATGGGCCTGTTGCCCATGTCGTTTCGAACCTCACCCAGCTTACCACGTCCCGTTATGAACGTTACCGAATACACCTTTACCTGAGCCATGAGCCCATCCTTGCTACAGCGGATTTCGAACATTTAATGGAGGACGGGCAGAGTAAACGGCAACCCTAATTGAGCGAGAGGATTTTGCAAAAACTGAATTCTCTGCCGTGCAAACCGCCGGCAGTAGAGGATGAAATGATCTATCGTTTCAACGTCCCCGCATGACGCACATAGATTCGACGGCGTGAACCCAGAACGGCATAAATAAAGATTAAGGCGAGGACTCCTGCCGCGCAACAGCGTCATTGAAACCTCACATTGCCTTGATGCGCAAGAACGTATGTTCCATGGGAATTTTAATAATAATAATAATAATTGGTTTTTGGGAAAGTAAATGGCGCAGTATCTGTCTCATATACTGCGCCATTTCCTTTCCCCAAAAACCAATTATTATTATTATTATTAAAATTCCCATGGAACATACGTTCTTGCGCATCAAGGCAATGTGAGGTTTCCATGACGCTGTTGCGCGGCAGGAGTCCTCGCCTTAATCTTTATTTATGCCGTTCTGGGTTCACGCCGTCGAATCTATGTGCGTCATGCGGGGACGTTGAAACGATAGATCATTTCATCCTCTACTGCCGGCGGTTTGAACGGCAGAGAATTCAGTTTTTGCAAAATCCTCTCGCTCAATTAGGGTTGCCGTTTACTCTGCCCGTCCTCCACTCCTTCGGTGCAACCGTCAAAGTGCATACTATTAGGCAGTTGTGTCAGCTTCTTCACAAGTGTACTATTGAAACGAGGAGATTTTTGTGTTAACTTCTCGATGCCATTTCTTTCCTCTCAAAATTATTTCCTGTCTGATTAATTCGTTAAAATTTAGTTATTGAACCCACATTGCCTTGTTGCCTCGATTTGCATTCCGATTTCTTCAAGATCTCTCAAAATTTGTTCTTTTCTTTTTCTCTCGGATTCCTCTATATTTATGAGCCGCTTGAGATCAACCTCCATGAGTTTTTTTCCTGCTTTGATCTGCACTAAACCCTGGCCAATCCCCAACCGTGGGTATGTGCCATCGTGTTTGAGGGAACAAGAACAACAACAACAACAACAGCGCTGCCTAGCGCGAGCGCTCCGCCCAGCGGCCCTGCCCGCACATCGTTGCCTTCTGTACGCAGGTCTAATCCGGAGGTTCTGACCCGAGCAAAATCATCTTTTGCGTGTCCGCTTACAAGAGGCAGAAAATTGAATCAGTTGTCATGAGTGTGTCTCAGTTCAGTCATTCGTGCATGAAAAATTAGAGAAATCAGCGGCAAAAAAAAAATTAAGGACGGTTACGATAATCTCTAATGCGAAATTGGAGCGCACCTCTGCAGGTGTTTTGATGTTGGAGGCAAATAATTTGAAATACGTGTGTCTATGTACAGTTACAAAGCACTCTTTATTTCCCCCCACACTCTTCCTACAAGTAACACTCCTTTCCCGGTTTTTTTATTGTCGTGAAGGTAACTTCGTGGTCAAAGAAATGGACGGTGACATGTTCAACCTGCTGCAGCAATGCCTGGTTCATATACAGGCGGTTTATGTTTGGAAGACAACGCTGTGAGTGACATAGCCGGGGCGGACAATCTATCGCGTGCAGCACATTTCACAGCACCGCCTGCCAACAGATCAGAGCATGGCGCGACTGAGAAGAGGCAGTGGGACGCAGTGGTGATAGACGGGTGATGGAAGATGCAGTACCGATGGACGCGGCGCCCACGGCGCGCACGACTCCGGGCTTAACTCACGAACGAGCGCATAAGAGCTGCGCTATGAAAAAGTCCGTGGTTTCTCTCTAAACCGAACGTTGTAAACATGGTTGTAAACGTACTCTGTCATTTTTCTGCAAGGGAAGGAGTATATGACGGTTTAAGCTTCGGTTTGTAATGTAGTTGAGTCTTTCCTATATTTTTGTCCAAGCCTTGGAACCCTAACATCATCCGAGCATATAAATACCAGCGTCTAGTCTAGTAAATCTCTTAACTTGGTTGGTGTTCCAGACAGTCAGCCTCGGCTACTTATGGGGCACGCCGTGGGCCGTTACCAGACGATAGCTATTGAACCAAATTTGAGGCCGTGTGAGAGGGAGTGCGGCTGATTCATAACTGCCACGATACCGTCTAGCGCTAACGAACCACATGGTAGAAGGAAAAGAAGCGCCGATGCGTTGGGGCAGCTTGCGTTCACTGAGATGTTCTGATTTCCAACAACCGGGGAGTGGACGGCCTAAAAGATGGCGACGCAGTCCAGCAGAGCGAGAGAAGCTGCTTAGGGAGCGCTCTCTGTCCGGACTCAAAGTGAGGCATGAAGAGTGAGGCATTTGTAAGGAGCTGACAGTTTTGCTTCATTAACTAGGTAGCATGCTGCTAGCATACGTTGGTACTTACGTCGTATTGTCATCCTAGCTGTTCACTGCGCTGGTAATGCTAAGTTTAAACTTTCAGGGAACAACTTAAACGCAAGGCTTTTTAAAAAGTTTGGGTTGAAGTAATCTGCACGAAGCGTTTCTGTCAAGGGGCTTTTGTCTGTTATTGGAATAAGGTATTGATTGGAACAGTCGGGATGAATGGAGATAACGCAGGACACATTTTTCAAAACACGCGCGTGAGGATATAGACCTGTTTGCTGTATGGCGAGCAGATGGCAGCACTTATCAAGAAGCTTTAGACGACGCCCACTTCAATGTGCTTCCTTGTGCGCGTCTTTGGTACAAGCTGCTAAAGCTCCTCCCATTAATGACGTCTGGGAAATCTAAAGTTTGAGGTAAATACATAATTTTTCCGGTCACTTGTACAGCGCTACCGGCGCGACTTCCCTATGATTGAGGCCAGTTGAGCCTGAAAGAGTTTTATGCCTCTCCGTTCAGATGGCGGCACGTGTTTCAATGGCAGTGAGATGTTTTGCCGTGTTAATTATAGAGGGCGCTGTAAGTCAGTATTCTAGAAATGAAGGTAGGATGGGTAGGGTGAAGGAATTACTATGCGCTTATCCACTCTTATCTCGAAATAATTTGGTTCGAGAGCACAGGAGGCAACAATTTACATCATGTAACATCAGCTGAAGTTAGTGTATGAAACGCGATATCTGGTGAAACTTTTTCGGACACCTATATTGTCTATAGTACACGTGTAGGAGGAGAATCACGCATGTAAATATGAAGTCCTTTTGGTTCAGAGTAGAGCAGGTAGACGAAGTGAAGATGGGAATAGACATGGTGGTTCCTTGGATATGTGCCATATAACGAAAGCAACAACAACAACAACATGGTGGGCTCATAGTGTCGCCTTGGCTCCGCGTGAAAAATATAGAGAGATTTATGTTCTCGGAGTTCAAAAAGTTTCTTTGCTGAAACTACTGATCAATTCGAGCGCGAACATAGCTCGCAAGGTAACTTATTGTGATATACGCTATTTGAAATCTGATTTGGAAGAAAACTTTGAAACAAAGACTGCAATGGGAGTACTTGGAAATCCGCCGGCGTAAGTTGCGACTGAAGTTCTTTTACACGATATATCATTGTTATGTTGGTACTGAACGGGAGAAATGTATACTGGCACCTCATTATATCTCTGACCGCGTAGACCACGGTTTCAAAGTACGGGAGACTGCCTCAAGAACTGATGTATTTCGATTATTTTTTTCCCCAAAACAATACGCGATTGAAATAAATTGCCTTTAGACACAGCTTGTATTATGTCCGATGGTGTTTTATTTTCTATGTTGTAATGAACATTTAAGTTTTGTGGTGCTGTGAGATTTCGACTTGTTTTCACGGCTGACAGTGCTTATGTCATGTTTTCTTTTATATTTATCCTCCCTCACTGTATTGCCCGAGGGTATGCTTGTAGCGCGACAAAAAACACAAGGGACAGAGACGAACGGGCGCTTGTCCCGTTCGTCTCTGTCCCTTGTGTTTTTTGTCGCGCTACAAGCATCCCCTCGAGCAAAATGAACCAACTCGGCCAGCAAAATGTTTTATTGAACTGTATTGCCACTTTACGCTGTCGGTAAATAAATAAATAAATAAATTAAACATCGGACCTTTTGCTGGATTTCCCCTAATCAATGTAAAACTGCTCTCGGCTGCTAATATAGGTTTCAGAGCGGTGAGACATGGAGCAAATCTGACAGGCTGCGCCATCTGCCGGGCGGCGAGGCAACGCACGGCCCGGATCAATGGACGGGGCAGTTTCGCGGTAGCTTCGAAGATGCGTTTCGTCTGCTCGTTGAAATTAGTGACACAAGAGTCATCGGTTCTCTTAATAAAAAAAATACCCGTGATAATGTGACATTTATAGCATTGCGCACACGAATAAATGACAACTTGCAGCTTGTTTTTCCACATTGTTTTCGGCGTGGTCTGCTTTTGACGGTGCGTTTGCACCGGCCAAGGCAGGGTTGTATGACGTTATATTCACCCAACGAGAAGGAAACAACGTTGCGATAAGGGACGTCGAGGCTGGGACGTCCGTTGCTCAGTGATATGGAACCAGGACGTCTGAACTAAGTTCGTCGGAAATAAGAGCTACTGATCTAGGCCTCTGTCGGAACAAAAGACCGTCGAAGACGGCGCGGAATCGCACATCCACTGTGCCGGGACGCCTGTTGCCAACCGTCCGGCAGGTGGCGTAGCCTGTCAGGTCCGCTCCTTGGCTCGTCTCTGAGAAAAATTTACTCAGATTCTAGAGCAGCTTTTCGTTTCTTCCAGAAAATTCAGACAAGTGCCGATGTTATATTGCTCCCGAAAGAATGTAGACCGTAGTATTCCACTTTGTGAGTGATGTTTGCGTTCTAATAGGCCGGTTGTTTGCTCAGATGAAATATTTTAAAAGTCCGGTAGCCAAATGCAGAAATATCTAGATGCGATGGCGAAGGAAAAGATAGTGGGTCAACTTGAAACAGCAAAAAGGAGATTCATAAAAATTGACAAAATGATTTCTAGTAAGCTGGAAGCAACTACGGCGGTCAAGCTACCCGATCATTTTCCGGCCGCGGATTTAAAACTCAGGAACGTTTGCGCAGCGAGAAGAAGGGCGGAGTGCCAACTTATGCGGAAGGAGGACGACAGGGAACTAAAGACGACCTTCAATAGGCTGAATTCTGCCATTAGACGGCACTCAAAGAAGCTTTACAGGCTCTACAGGTCGCAATGGGCCTCATTCTGCGCTAGTTTGACTGTGCTCTCTCCAATGACGAGAATATGGCGAGTTATTGGCAGCCTTGCTGGAGAATCTCGCCCTTCGAAGCCTTTCGAAGCTCTTGCAGTACACAAGAAAAAACCTTTGCAGACGTACTCGTACGTGCTAATTCTGGAATGGATATATATACACCACCTGATTCCTCCAGGTCTATCCTGGACGTCCCGTTCACGCTTCGTGAGCTTCAGACTGCGCTCAGTGGCCTGCGGCGCCGGTGTGCACCATGTCCCGACGGCATCATCAATCAAATGCTGAATAATCTACCCTTGGAACCCAGAAAGGAGCTCCTCAACTTCATCAATCGAGTTTGGGAGACTGGCCATGTTCCTCCGTCATGGAAGGTGGCACATGTAGTTCCAGTACTGAAGCCTGGCAAAGACATGACGGACCTTGCCTCGCATCGCCTTGTGTCGTTGACCTCCTGTGAGCTAAGTGTATGGAGAAGCTGGTAAATGAACGCTTATCGTGGTGGCTTGAGGACAGCAAGGCACTGCCAACATGTATGACAGGATTCCGCCGAGGACTTAGTGCTCAAGATAGCGTCTTAGACTTGGCGAGTCACATTTAACACCAGAGAGCTTTCGGCCATTCCACCTAAGCCATTTTTCTTGACGTTGCGAAAGTTTACGACAATGTGCTTCATAGCTGAATTCTAAACAGTTTGCAAGGCATGTGCATGCAGAGCTATGTGTTAAGATTCATTTACAAGTTTATAAGTGATCGTGCGGTTCGTGTACGATTAGGGAGTACCTTAAGCACCGAAGGGGTTCTATCACGAGGTGTGCCTCAAGGAAGTGTTCTCTCCCCCCCCCCCCCCCCTCTTTAGCATCGTAATGGCTTCCCTTCCCGATTCGTTGCAAAAAAATTGCCGGCAAGTCCGCATGTCAATATATGATGACGACATCTGTATTTGGATTACTGGCTGCCAACACAAGCGATTAGCCCTGATAGCTCGACAGGCTCTACTTTCGGAACAAGCATACCTTCAAGGTGTGGGATTGTCTCTATCAGTGGAAAAATCCGGCTTTGTTGTGTTTCCAGGTGTAGGAAGACGTCAAGCGCTGTTGAAGATAGACCTCGGTCACTCTTGCATCCGTCAATTCAACCACACGCGTTTCCTGGGCGTCATTATTGACTCCCGTCTAGAGTGCCGAAAAGCTGTCGACGCGATTGTTTCATCTATATCTTCGCGTCTCAATGTGATCCGTCGAATTTCATGTGAGAAATGGGGAAACCATCCTTCTGCAATGGTCAAACTTCATGTAGCGCTGGTGGTCAGTCGCATAATGTATCAATTACCATTAATTTCACCCTCGGCATCACAGCTTGAACGTCTCCAAGTTGTCCACAGAAAGGGCCTAAGAAGAGCCATTGAAGTTCCTCAGGCGGCTGCGAATAAGGCAGTACTTCATGAGTCTCTATCGAAACCTCTTAGCCTCGTTGCTTCTCAGAGACTACTAATGCATCTTGGCCGCCTAGGAGAAACGGTAGCTGGGCGATCCCTTCTCCAGCGGTTCTGCAAGAGATATGAGTCGAAGGCCAACTTGGCACTTAATACTCCTAGTTCTTTAGGCCTTCATGTCCGAAGGCAAAGGAAACGGTTGAAACCTCCCTGGTCTTTTCCAACCCTCGACTGTAAGGTCACAATTCGCCATGTGAGCGCAAAGCGCAGCTCTCCTTTGGCAGCAACACGTTTGCTCGTACTTGAACATTTGGAAACAGAGTATGCCCGCCACCTTCAAATTTTCACTGATGGTTCTGTGGACAAGGTCAAACAAGCTAGCGCAGCGGCTTTTAACATTCCTTTTTTGGACTGTAAGTGGTCTGTACACTTTACTGCTGTCGTATCCTCCACAACGGCCGAAAGTGTCGCTATTGAGGCGGCTTTACGGAAGTTAGGGGTCTTGTCCGGCTCAACCTGTTGTCATCCTAACTGATTTAGAATCTGTCCTTCAGAGGTTAGAGCGAGGATTCCCTATTGATGTCTTGTCTACAAGCTCTCTGCGCTTGGTGCAGAATCTGCACAGCAGAGGCTTTACTCTATAGTGTCAATCGGTGCCCTCTCACATAGGAGTCAACGGCAATGGGGTGGCAGACAATCTCGCCCTTAAAGCTCTGTTAAGGAATCCATAAAAAAAGTACCTCATGATGGAAAAAGTATGTACAGGAAAACGGTGCTCGATCATTTCAGTACCCTGTAGAGTGCGCCCCACAAGCCATGTGTGACCAAGGGACTGAGAAGATCCCAGGCGACTCTACTACGTCGAATTCGCACGGCCTCTGCTCCTACTGCTGCCTGGATGCATAAGACGGGCATAGCATCGTCTCCGCTATGTTCTTTATGTGGTGTGTGCGGGGATATAGAACATTATATTGTCACGAAGACGACGACGCTGGCAGTGGTGCGGGACGGAGTTCTCGCGCTAGTCCAGCCGCCATTAAAATCATCACACTGCCATCGTACATCTCGCCTCATTCTTCGGCGGGTCGCCACGTAACATTTGGTGGAGGTGCTGGGTATCATTCCCCATCCTGGTTTCGGAGCTTTGGTGTCCTGCGTCGACCGTGGTCGTCGGCCGTGAGTGCCTGATCCGCGCCGCACGGCCGTGCCCCAGCCTGCCAAGCCCGAACCGACCTCGCCGCTCACCCCAGCCTCGTCCCCCGCCTTGATCACAAGATACGACGACATGACGACGCCGCTGCGACCTGACCCCATGACCGGACCGGCCTGAGACGTTGTCCACACGTGAAGACACAGCCCCCATGCCCCTGCCGTTCGGTGCGTCTAAGGGCTTCGGCCGTCGGTTCCTGGCGACCTGCGGCCCGTAAGCTTCGTGGACCAGGATTCATTCTCCAATCTTTTTCATCGTGGCGGCCAGCACTTCACCACCATGCCATTTCTATTGTACCGTCCTGTGAACCTATCGCCATCGAGCGCATCTCTTCGTCGATGTCTTGTTCGATTCACGATCGGGACGATCGCTCGGCAGCCCCGGGCAGTGTCACGAAGACGACGACGCTGGCAGTGGCGCGAAACGGAGCGCTCGCGCTAGGCCAGCCGCCATTAAAAATCATCTCAATGCCATCGTACATCTCACCTCATTCTTCGGCGGGTCACCACGTACAATATTATGTACTGTCCAGAGTAGAACCCGGAAAGGAATGTGATGTTCGCCTCCTTCAAAAAAAAAAAACAGTAACCCTTCACAGTACAGTTCAGGACATTGTCTACCCGAGTGGAAACCAGACATGCAGAAGGGAGGCTGCACGCCTTCTTTTAAAATTTCTGCGGGACACTTATCTTGTTTCTAAATGGTGACAGCAGGAACGGACTATGGTCTAGTGTGATTGAATGTGTGCGTAGATGGTGTCTCCTGGAGTGGACGATGTTATACTGTGAGTGAATGTGTGCATGGATGGTGGCACTACAATGAACTATGCTCGACTGTGACTGAATATGTGCATAGATGGTGACTTCTGGAGTGGACTGTGTGGAGTGATTGTGTGCATAGATGGCGACTGCGGGAGAGGAATGTGTGCTATTATAAGAGACTACGCGCATAGCGGGGTAGATGCGACAGGCTTTAGTACATTATTAACATAGAAGGGACGCTACAGTGAAGCAATCGCCGGCAGAATAAGCAAAGCTAATCCCACCTGTAGCATTCAACACCTCAACTCAACCCGACTCAACTCATAAAATATTCCCCGGAAAAAAAAAAGCCAGATACCTTAAGGGTCCCCCCTCCCCCCCCCCCTCCCCACCCCCCCCCCCAAAAAAAAAGGAAGTAACTGCATTTTCAACCGCTTCCAATTGGACGAATTGAACAATGAAGTTTCCAACTGGTCCCCATTGGAACGGTGTTCCGACTGGATACTCCAAATCGACTCCCATTTGGACGAATTGAGTTTGCAACTGGTGAACTCAGTTGGTCTTACTCCACGTGAACATTTGCATATTCGACCAACAAGACAGAACTAATACGGTTGTTATAATATTATAAGAGCTATCAGCAGCTTAAGCTACTGAAATTGTATTCATCACCTGAGCTATCATTGCGGTCGAAATAAGTGAAATAACTGCAATCAGAAGGCAAGCGCCACTAGCCCCATCATGAGAGTCTTATAAATGGGGCATATAATGGGAGCGGAAATGTGTTCTCTAAATGTGCATATTGAGCTTACGTATGTCATTAGTGGCTTAGTATATAATATGTTCTTGTGTGTGATGTATGCGTGTCTATTAGCGTTGATCTCCTTAAAAGCATTTAATTTTCAATTCCCTTGCAAAAACGCTGATTGGCACCACGCAGAGTGTCTCTCTCCAGTCCTTACAGATCGTTTTTTTTTCAGCAATAATATATTAATTTGTAGAAAGGTTTATCAAATTGTCTACTTTGCGCAACTTAATTGAGAACTACGTTTGTGAATATTTTCTGGATGCATTAGCTGGCTAGCTTCTAATGGGTCCAATCGGTTGGTCCATTTGGATTCAGTTGTGTCCAAGTGTTCGGGTGGCTCAAAACACAACTGGAAGTATTTGGAAAACTAACTAGAACCAATTGGAATATCCACTTGGTTCCAATTTAAATGTCTAATTGGTTCCAGTTGTGTTTTTAGCCACCCGATCAATTGGACCCTATAATTGAAATTTTAATTTATTTTTTTACTGAGTCTGGGACACTGTAAAGCTGCTAAGGTGAACATTAAAGGAAAAGTAATCAGAAGGTTTGAAGGGATACGATAGATTTTTCGAGGCTAAGGCTGGACCACTGGAAACAGTTACTGCCGACTGGCAAAACGTTTAGGTGTGTTATTTGCATATTATAATCCAGTGTAAGGCCCAGCAGACGGAGCTGCTGCAGGATGCCAGGTGCTTTTCAGTTTATAAAAGATACAAAGCTGTTAATTTTCTGGAACGCTCCAACTAGAAAAAAAAAAGAGGAGAAAAAAAAATTAAGTTCGAAATGTGGTCGTTCCCCGGAGAGAATAGGAGCCGAAGATAACTGTGTTGTACCTGGGCCGGCGGTTCCATTTCACTTTTTTCATCTAAAAAATGAAAAAGAGATTCACGGTGGTTTTCCTCAGAAAAAATTTCTGTTGTAACTAGATTAGGTGTCCAGCCTCTTACTCGTCAGTGGAATAGAGATTAAGCTTAGGCTGCCTGAGCGCTCGTTCGCTATTTTTCGTCGTTATAAACGCTTTTGGGCCGCCTTGGCTGCTTTATCACTTTCGTGTGCGGAAATGCAAAGCTGCCTTCGGCGACATAGGCGAGCTTTCTATCTCTTGCCCCAAACGGTTCCATTGCACAGCCACGGCTTCGGTAAGAGGCTACTGTCGCCCTTCATATGGAAAGGCAGAACAATCGAGGAAACGGTGGCGGAGATGACAACTCAATTGCTAAAAGTGCTGTATACTAATTACAACCCACAGGGCGGAACGCTGCGGGGATGGCCGACTGGTTCTGATGCATCGGAAAACGAAGCTACTTTGTTTGACCCCCGCGCTTGCTCTAATTTTCTCGGGTCTATTTGCGAAAGCTTTTTCCTGCTTGATACTGTTCGATCAAGTATTTCGGAACGTTTGACAAGGTTTGGCTTCATCTTCGGATTCAGGTTGTGGGCGCTCCCATGTTTGCCCGAGGGAAAGCACGCTCAGGCTAACGGCAATGAAATGAAACAACGCTTTTATTGCTTTTTTCTCCCGTCGTGATGAATATACAAAAAAAAGAGTCGAGAGTGCGGAGTGGGAGAGAGAAAGGCGATGCATCGCCTTTTCCGCAGCGACTAGTTCTTCCGACCACTGTAGGACAGGTTGGGATGCGTGATTTGAAAATTCATGAAAGAGGGCCCTGCAAGGTTCGTTCCCGTACGGTTCTAAACGATGTTCGCGTGAGTTTGTCGGGAATTGAATAATAATAATAATAATAATTGGTTTTGGGGGGGAAAGGAAATGGCGCAGTATCTATCTCATATATCGTTGGACACCTGAACCGCGCCGTAAGGGAAGGGTAAATGAGGGAGTGAAAGGAGAAAGGAAGAGAGAGGTGCCGTAGTGGAGGGCTCCGGAATAATTTCGACCACCTGGGGATCTTTAACGTGCACTGACATCGCACAGCTCACGGGCGCCTTAGCGTTTTTCCTCCATAAAAACTAAAAACATTTTATGCATCAGGAAGATTCATTGTGCTTAAAATTGCTACCGGCTTGCAAGAAACTTCAGATGCGGACTCAGCGTAATTTCCGAAAGGGTCATTTTTTTTTCTAGGGAAGAGGAGGGGGGGGGGGGGCATTGAGTATGCAAGCACACAGGATAAGGGAGAACAGTAGATGTTGCGAATGCTAATGCCGCATATACAGACATCTATAAATCAAGTAATTTTGTTGCTACCGTTCCAATATTTCTCGGTGGCGCATGGAACTCATAATAAGCATGGTCACATCGTTACTATAACAGTGGTTACTGAGATCCCGAAACATCGCACTAACCAGGGTCCATTACCACTGCGTCTTACTAAAATGTGCCACCACACTAACCTTCTTTCCGACTTCGCAAATATTCCTTACTCGCGTCTGACCCCAACCACCACCGCTTGCACGCGCTCGATACGTGGGCCCTGAGCTCGCACAATGTGCTCGCACGTACTCGCCTTCGAGCGCCACGGCGCGAACAGAACGATCCATCGAGAGACACGCACGGCTTCAGAGGCGCTCGTCACGGCAGGCGAAACAGGCGTTTAATTAGGAACTCCTGACCCTTCCTCGCTCGTGCGACGCGCGTCTCTCCCTCTCTCTCTCTCTATTTGCACCGGATTCGATCTCGTGAAAGTCGGGGGCCTGATTTGTCGCCGCCGTTGCCAGATGCAAACAACACTCACGCGCATTTGCCGCGGGCACGCCACCGGAGGGCTCTGACGCACTGCCACGCCAGCACTTCTCTGTCGGCGTTGGACCAGAGCGCGAGAAACTCTTGACTAAAGGGAAGGAGCAGTCGGTAGGTCGCGCTGGATTGGGGAAGAACAGCGGGAGAAAAGGGAAAGGGGGAGGAAAAGATCGTGTGCGAGTGGGAACAGGAGGCGACGCTTAGGGAGACGCGCTTGTCAAGCTGTCAGATATCGAACTGTGTGCGCTGTGCTGTTTGGCGAGAGGCCTGTTGCCTGCGCTCGGCTAGCTGTAACCTCGTGTGGGCGAGCTCAGGGATGAGAAAAAGTTGTATATAAAGCGATAATTCAGGAACTTTATATGCTGAACTGTCTGTTCGCTCTCTGTGGAAACTTGGTGAAAGCAAAGGTGCAGAGGAACTTTGTAGAGTGAACGGGGTGAGCCCAGATTCGTGGCAGGGCTGTGTGTCAACAAGCGTTGGGCTTTGAGATCACCTTAATGAGAAGAGACTACTCAAGAATAAAGAGGTTACATTCGATATTCACCTGCGACATATGTCTAGAAAGATGTGTTTCTCTCGTATATTTATTGCCTCTTTAGCGGCGCACCAAGTCTGGTCACACCATTAGTGCAGGCTTTTCAGACAACTGCGAATGACTGAAAAAAAGATCCTGATTTATGGTTGGGGACATGACGGGCATAAGTATTGCTCTAAGATTTGACTTAACTTACTTTTTGCTTATTTTTGTTTTTGTAACGAGCCTAGCTTCTTCAGTTCATCTCTCTATTTCCGTGGTCCAAAATTCTAGCTAGTCCACGCAATACGCAGCGAAGCGCGATGTCACTGGAGATAAAAAGTATCGGCTTAAAGTAGCAAAGCCCTCAATATGTCAGGAATGCACACAGCGGCTCGATAAGGTGTGAAATATAACCTGTCCTGCTCGTCCAAAGATGAAATAAAAGAATGAAGCGAAATGCTACCGGAAAGCAAAATGGAACAATACCAACGGAGAACCCAGTGCGCGCGGCCTATACGATGTGAAGAAACGAGGCTTATCATCGCAACGAGCTCTCTGTGGTACTCTGGTCACGGGTTCCGTCGTGCAACGCCTTCCCCGCTCAGCGAGAGGTTTCGGCGAGCGAGATACACCGGTTCATCCCTCGTCAGGAGGGGGGTGTCCGGTAGCCGTTCTGGCCAGCCGTCCACTCTCTACTCGCGTCGGTGTGCAGAACGGAAGGCCCTTGATCTCCGGCCCAACAGCGTCGCTTTTTCTTCCGCCCCTGATCTCGGTGGTTGTCGAGCGCGTAGCAGTGGTAACAACGCGAGCGCGGCCGGGGTCTGCGTCCGGCGCAATCCTCCTGGAGGTCCGCGGAGTACCGAATCGTGGGCGGATGTCCGATAGCCACATCTTGTACGTAGCTCAACGCACCCGCGGATGTGCTTTGGGTATAGCAAGCACAGGGCTCTCTTTCTTCCCTCGGCGGATATCATCGCCCACCTCCGCTCTTGCCTGCGCTGTTTGTGCTTGCTCACCCCTTTGCGCTGTTTATTTGCTCCGTCTTTGCTTTTATCTGCCGGCTGGGTGGTTGAGGCAGCTTGTCCGATGTTACGTGTCCACGCGCCGCCGTTATCGATTTGATGGATATGCTGCCGGGGCCGTCGCCGTTGGTTGGTTGTCTTTTGTGCAGACTTTGTTCTCGCGAGTACGCGGCCGCCTTCGGGACACTATGGTGAGGAGATAGGGCTCAGTGCGTCTTTGCGCCCCTGACGTTTTCATTTATTGCAGCTGGCCAGATACGTATACGGCTCGGTTCAGCCGTTGTATCCAGGGGCGTCTTCTATTGCTTAACTTTTTTTTTCAGTAGCAGAAATAGGTTTTGTTCGTGCGACAGAGCTCGGGAAAAAAAATCATTGCAAGAAGCAGCCAGTTCTGCTTTGTATTCTTTTTTCTATTGTTCGCTTCCGTTGATAACTACAACCACGCCGACCATTTTTTTTTGTCGTATTTCGCCTGTAGCGTTGCGACTAGTCGCGCTGTTATTCGCACATTTCCTTTTGAGCTGCGCATAAAATTGTGAGTTTGATGTGAGCGAGAGAGGAAAAACTATGATATCCTGCCTAACGATCACCAAAGTCAACTGGTCTGTCAGTTGGGTCGTGGTTAACCAGGCCTGCCACATTTGGGGAGAGTGGTACGCATGGTGTGGGATTGAATGGCAATGGGACAGGAGAAAAGGGAATGTTTCTGAACATAGTTTAGGGTTCGGGGCAATTCGGGCGTTCCGTTCATCTGGTCAGAGATAACAGAGGACGTATCTTGGGCCACAGGCGTTCAAGGACTCCTGTTGACAAGCGTATGGTTCATTAAAATCAACGCTGTTGTCAAATTTACGGTATTATTTCGCTCGTTCTGCGATGAATATCTACGTGAGAAACACGTAGAAAGTATATGAGCTTTCCGCGGTGTACTCGTTACAACGATGCCTTCTCCGGATGGTCTGTCGATCTTTACAGCATAGTTGTCGCAAGCGTTCTGTATAGTTATTCGTTTTTATGCGTGGTGTCCTAATCAACGCTAATTTCATCGTTGACGAGTGGCTCGTCTGCCATCTATTGAATACTGATGTGCTGCAAGTAAAAATATGCAATGTGAAGCACTCAAAGGAGCATTTTATATTGCATTTTACATCTTGAGTTTCATCCACTTTTTCTGACTCTTCAACAAGATCTGCTTTATATTTGACCTTCAATGCATAGCGCCTTGAGGGTGAATAGACAATGGCTGGGTGTACGCGCTTCAATATTCCCTGCAGAAGTGCACTGTGCCTCTCCAGGCACAGAAAGGTGTTACAACGCCTTTTTACGGTAAGAGCATGTCGTATCATTTTGTAACTACTTGTTTTCATTCGTTGCTGACAAGGTGTCTCATTTTAAACGGCTGGATAAATGATACCCATTTCTAGAGCGATAAGTAACGCCAGAAGTCCATGTACGCTTGCTGCTATGCGGAATAGGCAAATTGTTTTTCTTTTTAATTCTTTTTGCCCAAATACTAGATTCCTAGTTACAAGTTTTCCGTCAGAAGATATTATTAGGCCGCGTAGAGGTATACATTATATTTATAATTGGTCTTCTTGCCTTGTAAAAACATTGTGAAGGGAGGGAGGGGGGTCAGGGGGGGGGGGGGGGGGGTCAGTGACTGCTTATTTCTCTTTCAGAAAAACGGGATTATCTTCCCAACCGAACATGGCCACTTGCTTGACTCTCGATTTTCATGCGCAGACGAAATAGGCATCTGAACAAACGCGTGAACTTGGCCGGCCGGTGAAGTTGCTAGCAAACAGATGAGAGAGCGCTAGCTGAGCGTTCCAAAAAGCAAAAAAAATATAAGGGGTGGATTCACCCACTTTTCTTTTTCTTTTGAAGGACGACAAGATATATTTGTCCACATTGGAGGCACTTGTGAGTGTTGTGAATCGCTTGAGGCTTTGAACATTGCTGGAAATTGTAAGAGGGACGACTTTCTGTTTTCTTGGACTGTGATACGAACAAGACATCTCCGAAAAAAATCTCTGGCCGTTGATCCTCGATCATTCACAATTATTTTACTGTACATACACTCTATTAACGAAAAGAACGTATCATGCAGATTACTTTCCGCCAGTCATACCAGGCTGTGATGTCCATAACCAGCCACACTAAATATTTTCAGTCTTGCTGATACGCTTTGAAGTTGTTTTTTTTTAAACTGCGGCTCCATGAGACCGTATTGAAAATTTTCGGTATAAGTTACTGAGCACCATCTCGGCACGTTCATATTTGCCAGGCAACGTCGTTACCTTCTACCACTGAAATTATCTACCACAGTTTTTTCAGGAAAATGCCACAAACAAGCGAATAAATGACAGCATTCAAATCAAAACAAATCAAATTTATTCCGCAAAAAAAAAGTTACGAGGAGTGCAGGTAAAAGCTGCGAGAAAGCTTGAGGAGCTCTGGCCCCCTAGCACACGGACAGTATAGAAGCGGGTGGCTAAGGAAGTACACTTGGACAAAGCACATACATGAGTTAAGCAAAACTATTCGAAAATGAAAGCACCAGGAAAAAAGAAAAAAAAGGTCAGTGTGTGGCATCCATATGCAAACATTTCACGCAGTTCTTTTGGTGATATACCAGATATGTCAATGTTAGTTTCTTTTAATACGCGATTTAGAAGTGTGGGAAGTAGAAATTTCAGCATTTGATGTTCATAATTGGTTCTGCATTTGGCGACGTACCGCACCTCGGGATGGCGAACATTATAAACAGGGAAGTTTTCCGCTAGCCGCGCTAAGCTTGTAATGGCATCATTAGTTTTTAGTAAACAGAGTTTATACAAGCGACATACCTTGTAGTCATACATTGATGAAACCTGAATTATGTGGTGCTTCTTGAATAAACCTGCAGTGTGAGAGCGATAAGGGACTTTACAGCCTAGGCGTAAAGCTCTTTTTTGTAAGACGGAAAGTTTACTAATATTTCCAGCTGTTGTTGTTGACCACACATGAAACGCCTAACTTAATAAAGAAGAATATAAATACTTATATATGAGTACGTTAACAGACGTAGGGAAGAAGTAGCAGTGGCGGTGCATAATGCCGGCTGTCCTAGCTAGTTTATTAATATTATGGTTCACGTGATGATCCCATGTCATTATGCAACAACCCGGATATACGTAAATATATGTGTAGTGAAAGTGGGCTCTTCAATGCGACAAGATCAAGAGAGAGAGAGAGAGACGGAAAGGCAGGGAGTTTATCTAGGCAGCGCCCGGTATGCTACCCTACACGTGGGAAGAGGAACGGAGGGAGAGATAGAAAAGGGAGAGAACAAAGGGATATGATCACTTTTCCACGTGTCCGTTGGCCGTTACTTGCAGGGTACACAGGGCACACACTGATTGTTCACAATCTTGCACTCAGTCCTGAGTCCTTCAAGAACTTTAAAAGGGCCTTCAAAGCTGTCCTCTGCGATGAAGGCTTACTCCAAGGACCCAGAATCTTGGCTCCAGTAAGGGGCCGAGGATCTAAACGGCGGAGTGTTGCAGCCAGGAGGGCACGCTCACGCTGAAACTGAGGGCAGTTACAAAGAAGGTGTTCTATAGTTTCGTCGCACCCACACATCTCACACGCAGGAGAGTCTGCCATTGCGATTAAGTGGGAGTAGGCAAAAGAGCACACACAAGATCAAAGCACACAAGAAAACCCTGACATGGCTGCACCACACGAGGCGATATGCTAAGCACACTTTTTGCTTTGCGATTCAGGTCTTTCTAGGAGCTGTACATTTCAGTGCATACAAGCTCTTCATATTTCATACAGGGCAGAAGCACCTTCGTTGTCGCAATATATTTCTGCTGCCAAGGTGCTTTGCAGTGAACGCCGAATATTATGTAGACTTTCAAGGCATGACAAGCAAAAATTTCAGCAAATATGTTTTGCAATATCAGAATCAATTTCATGATGCGTTAGCATTATTAAATAATTTTGACCCTACACTACGTTAAGGATACTAAATGGACCACCCTCCATGTCCGACTGATGACCGAAAATCATTCGAAAAGGAATTTTCTGGGGCTTTAACCCTGTCCGGCTCGTTAACCCGCGTTTAGCCCCGGTACGGCTCGTTGAGAGCAAACTGCAGCCTCATTTAGGACAAAATACACTTAACCGAAAGCAACAGACCATTTCTATCTGTTAATGTCTGAAAATAGCTTAACATGCTGGTTTTCACTAACGAATACAATGTAGACAAATAATTCTTTTCGTGTAATTTTTTTTTGGCAGGAGGCGTTCATTAAAAATTATAAAACGCACGTTTGGTACGCCTTTTTCTTAAAGAAGCTTTCAAATTATCTGATTTAAAGCCATGCGTTCTTTTTTTTCAGGCAATAGCGCTTTTTAGAAACGCTGTTTGCATTACACTCATAGCCACTGATATTTTTATTTTAAAATTTGAATAATAGTCTTGGGCTTGTTGGCTTGGCATTTTAGATGCAAGATGCAATAATCCAGCCCGATTATTAGTTCAGCCATGCGCCGACACTGATAAGCAGCATGGAGAACAAACATGGACTCTTCGTGGATCAGCAGGTTGCACGACAGTTGTGAAAAAAAGATTGTTGCTTTAATCTAGGGTTGGGCTGGTGATATTATTATTATTATTATTATTATTATTATTATTATTATTATTATTATTATTATTATTATTATTATTATTATTATTATTATTATTATTATTATTATTATTATTATTATTATTATTATTATTATTATTATTATTTACTTGAACACCGGAGGACTGTGGATGCATTATGTTTGCGGGGATCGATTCATGAAACTAGGAGAAAAAATCGACTGTGTCAGGGCTTCGCTGGAACTGATTAAGAAATAACTGTGTTTTAATGCTAAAGCAACAATGTGGCTAACGAGTGACGTCTTGGTGTAGAGCTCCGGATTAATTTTGCCTACCTTGGGTTCTTTGGTGCATTCCGGAATCTGAGCGCACGAGTGTTTTTGCATTTCGCGTCCACTGAAATTGGGCGCCGCGGCCAAACGCTGGATCCACGGCGCGGAAGTGGATAGTAGCTTCACTGAAATATTTATTGCTTAAAAACGTGTTTCACTCCTTACTACATTTGCCAGTGGGAGGAAATTATGTCAGTTCGGAAAATTCTGTATCCTCGGTCGTCTTCATCATCATGATCGTTCAGGCGAAGCATACTGCCGAACAAAAAACCCTCACATTATGATCTCCCATGAGGGCTCTCGAAAACTTAATATGCTGCGACCCCAAATCGTATCCTTATCACGCAGTGTATTTCGAAGCCAAAGCCGCCGCGGTGTCTCATTGGTTATGGTGCTCGGCTGCTGACCTGAAAGACCCCGGCCGTGACGGTCGAATTTCGATGGAGGCGAAATTGTAGAGTCCCGTGTGCTATGCGATATCAGTGCATGTTAAAGAACCCCAGGTGGTTGAAATCTCCGGAGCCCTTCTTTACGGCGCCCCTCATAACCTGAGTCGCTTTGGGAAGTTAAAGCCCCATAAGCCATAAAAACCACTTCGAAGCCAAAGGCTCTGCTATTTATAGACGCAGACTGTATGACGTCCTTAATCAGTAACAGCAGCACTGCTGATTTCAGTCAATGCTCTCAATTAAAATGGCACCATAGTTCTTTTGCTTTGTCAGCTGTCCTCTTCGTGCATGACGTATGCACTAGGGGTACGATGGCTTATAAGCACGGACTAGTAATTAACGTCGCTCCTCCGTTAGTGCTGTCCACGAAGGAGAAGTGAACTATACTTCAGTACTGCTCTCAATCCTATCTCCAGCCTTCGTAAAAGATATACAGCCTACTAGGCCGGCTTCTGGGCAATATAATGTGGCTCGTTTTGCACCGCTAGCGTTCCAAATCTCTTGAATTTAGGAGGCACTTCCGTCCGCACCTCTCTGAGAGTGTGGACACACAAGAGTACTCCAGGAGCCTCACTGCAAAGCCTAGACACAACCCAATTGGGTTCAATACCCTCGACACATACTGCACATACATTGCTCTCATTGATTTGGTCACGGGCTGCCAGAATCAAGGCTCTCGTAAAACTTTAACACATTTGCGGAGCTTCCCCCAGGAAGTGGTAGAGAGTCACTTTATTCAAACCTGAGTTAGGCGCTGAGTTGATGTATAGCCTAGCTGACCAGGCGCTACGTAAGACACTGTCCTTTCTCATGTCTTGTCGAGTTATCCATCTCTTTCAGAACTTTTCTTCGCCCCTGTGGAGTGCACTGCTGTCACCGGCGCATTCGGATGACCAGCCATCCGTAGCGCCCTCCTATCAAAGTCCAGTGTGTATATGGGGCTAAAAATGGCAGGTAAGCTGATAGTCGAGTCGCCTGTCGGCAATGAGTTACGGCCTGCAAGAAAGTTGGTACTGCGCAGTGACGCACCGGCGCCTGGCAACAAAAATCCAACACTCTTTTTAATGACGTCCTGTGAATCTTGTGAGAGTTTTTATTTGGAGCCTTCTTGAGGCGCATCCGTCTGCTGACCTCCGCAACCCGGCCACAGGAAATAGACGAGTTTCGAAGCGAAGTTTCTCAGTTCCATTTTCTCTCTTCAGCAAAGTTCGTCTCACTAACTGCAGATGTCATCTCAGCCCAGAGTAGCGTGGTGGCCCAGCTAGTCATACTAGCGCCCAGACTAGCGTGCTGGCTGGCATGGCTCAGAGTGCGAGGGCGGCGAAAGGCACTTGTAAAACGGCGAAACTGTTTTCTGCTGTCGCCCGAGTGTATTTTCTGCGACGATTTTCACAAGAAAGCCGAGAAGAGGTGAAAATTTCTCGTTCACGCTCTGGGATCAATCCTCAAAAAACCTATTCGTCACTCTTTCCGTACGGAGCACTGGGTTTGCTTCGATATACTCATTTCTCCCGAAGATAAGTGTGAAATAGGAATCGATACCGAGGCCGCGCACCAATGAAGGCAAAACTGTAAGTCATCTCTGGGCCACATACAGCAGTGTGCAATTTTCAATATGCGCATTTAAACTGCGCGCCTAGTTCCTACCGTTCGCAACCTCTGAAAAACTATAGAGAGCGACATTTCGGATGTCTAAAATTCTTTCAGTTCATCGACAGAAGCATGCTGACTTCACAGTGTCACTGAAAACGGATTCAATTTTAGCGAAAAAAATGGAATAAAAATATGGCCCGAAGAAGGGATAAGTGATGGAGTGAGCGCGATGGCTGGAAAGGAAGAATTCAGAATTCATGGAAACTGCCAAGTCGCTGTTGGGCGGGGGAGCTCGAGTTCGACACGAAGAACAAGAGGCATGATTTGCACGTTGGCAGCTCCTTTGCATACGCGATTGGAAGCCGACGAGAGCTTCGTAATAGAACTCCGAAACGAAATGAAGCAAGCAGGCGCAAGAAAAAAAATTACCGTAAAAGTACTCCAGTCTGTCGCCCCCTTCTCGGTAGGCTTAGCAGGAAGGACTGGGCGCGTACCATGTCATTTTGGAGCGCACCGTTTCACAGCCACGCGACGTTCGCGCACGCGTCAAATGCGTTGTGCAAATTTTTGGACACTTTTCGAACGTTATCACCTCTTTCGGTGTCCTCCCGTGCAGATCGTCTCTATATGCTTGTACATTCTTCACGTTCTGTCTACGTCGCGTCCTGCTACGGCTAAGCCCGTGTGGGTGTGGTGCGCGTAGGCATTTCAACCCTTTTCACCCGTCACGAGGCCCCATGAAAGCGTTCCCGTGAATTCTTTAGTTTCGCTTCGTGGGTCTTCTTTCTTCTCCTCCTTGCATTACAAATTCACTTAACTCTTGCTCTTTATGTTAAATTATTCTCTTCCGCTCATCAGTTTTCCGCCATTTTCCTTTTTTTTCTTGCACGCATTCAGAGGTGCCAGCTTTTCAGTTAGAGGAGCCGTGAGTCATAATATAGCAAGGAATGAAAACTTGTTGTATTTCGGATTGAATATAATTTGGCAGATCATTGCAAAGTTAATTTTACATTAAGGAAATATATATATATATATATGCGTGCGTGCGTGCGTGCGTGCGTGCGTGCGTGCGTGCGTGCGTGCGTGTGTGTGTGTGTGTGTGTGTGTGTGTGTGTGTGTGTGTGTGTGTGTGTGTGTGTGTGTGTGTGTGTGTGTGTGTGTGTGTGTGTGTGTGTGTGTGTGTGTGTGTGTGTGTGTGTGTGTGTGTGTGTGTGTGTGTGTGTGTGTGTGTGTGTGTGTGTGTGTGTGTGTGTGTGTGTGTGTGTGTGTGTGTGTGTGTGTGTGTGTGTGTGTGTGTGTGTGTGTGTGTGTGTGTGTGTGTGTGTGTGTGTGTGTGTGTGTGTGTGTGTGTGTGTGTGTGTGTGTGTGTGTGTGTGTGTGTGTGTGTGTGTGTGTGTGTGTGTGTGTGTGTGTGTGTGTGTGTGTGTGTGTGTGTGTGTGTGTGTGTGTGTGTGTGTGTGTGTGTGTGTGTGTGTGTGTGTGTGTGTGTGTGTGTGTGTGTGTGTGTGTGTGTGTGTGTGTGTGTGTGTGTGTGTGTGTGTGTGTGTGTGTGTGTGTGTGTGTGTGTGTGTGTGTGTGTGTGTGTGTGTCAGTCAACGTTTCTTTTCGTATGCAGTAACAGTAAATGTTCTCTTATGCCGTCGTAGAGGTTCACAGTTTTCCTATTTATGGTTGTAGTTCTCTCGCTCCAAATGTTTGAAATGGGTTCTAGATTCATATCCAACAAAATTGTAATGCGCTCAATGATTCATTGTAGCTGAACGTTAGCTATGTTACCCTAATATGTTACTACTATAAAAACTTCCCAGTACAACCTGTATATCATGTAACATAAACACTGCAGTGCGCCACGAGTGCTTGTACCTGTGACGCTACAAAACCATGCCACTAACCAAAAAGTTCTAGTTTCGTAACGCCCGGTCAGCTCAGGGATTGGAGCACCAGTAGGCTATATTCCATTCGTTTACGAGGGACAAACCAATTCAAACCGCCTCGGTGGCTCAGTGGTTTCAGGTTTGGCTGGTGAACTCAAATACACGGGATCGAACCCTTGGCGCGGTGGCCGCATTTCGATGAGAGCGAAATGAAAAAAAACTCCCGTGTTCTGAGCGATGTCAGTGCACGTTAGAGAACCCCAGGTGGCCGAAATTAACCCGAAGCCCTCCACTACGGCGTCTCTCGCAGCCCGTGTGTCGCTTCAGAAAGTTAAATACCACACACCATACCATATTATACCATAACACCACCGCGGGTGGCTCAGTGGTTATGGCGCTCGGCTGCTGACCCCAAAGACGCGGGCTCCATTCCGGCCGCGGCGGTCGAAGTTCGATGGAGGCGAAATTCTAGAGGACCGTGTACTGTGCGATGTCAGTGCACGTTAAAGAACCCCAGGTGGTCGAATTTTCCGGAGTCCTTCACATGGCGTCCCTCATAGCCTGAGTCGCTTTGGGACGTTAAACCTCCATCTCGCTTTGGGACGTTAAACCTCCATCATCGCGACACATACCATACCATACCGACCATGTACCACACCATACCATACCATACCATAGCATACCATAGCATACCATAGCATACCATACCATACCATACCATACCATACCAATACCATACCAATTCATGAAATGAGATTTCCTTTGCCCCAACATGAGATTACCGGCATGAGATTACCTTTGAATATTTTGTATCCGAAAGCACACGATATCAGCCTTCCAGTTGCTTAGTACTATTGTACTCGCCATTATTAAGCTAAAATTTAATTTCGTATATAACTCGCTGCTCTAGATGGGTAACATGTTGATAGAGGAGGCCCATGAAGGAAAAAAAAACGAGTCCTGTTTATCGTGGTGTTCTTATAACGGCTTTGCACCTTTGCGCAAAAGTCGCCGTCGCCCATAAGCGCCTTCTCTTCCGCATCATCTGATGAAAAAAAACAAATTAAGATCCTGTATTGCAGAGGCTAACAACATTAATACGACTACATGCAGAAAGCCAGCGTCAACTCTGTGTCAGTGGCAGCTACAGAGCATATCACATTGGGCGATGTGGCAGCCGTCATGACGCAGCTATGGCGTATACATTCATCAGTGGGGGCTTCCACGATTTTCACCTGAAGCGCGGAGTGCGAATATTTGACAGCGACGCAATGTAAAGGTGTCGCAATACCTCTGACACCGCTGTACTGGAGGAGATGACGGGGCGGTAACTGGTCGCAAGCATTTATAGAAAACTCTCGGGAATATAAGCTTATGATTTCATGGCATTTTCTTGCTGCGTTGTTTTTATTACCTGTCTGTGAATGTCAGGCATAATGTGCGTACTTACTGTGCACGCGTGTGCGTGCACGCGTGGGCGCGCGTGTTCGTATGTCAGAGAAGCTAACCAGGTTTATCAATGCAAAAGCATTATATGGCTCATGAGGCAGAAAAGCCGGCGTTTCCGTTGTCCACGCCAGATGGTCCGAAAAGCCACGTGGCCTAATCAGGAAAGAGAAAAAACTGGCGGTACTTTATCTTTGGTTAAATCTGGAGTGACACGATAGCTACAGCTGGACGAGTGGAACTTGGTCACGTGACCAACCAGGTGACAAACGACGTGATCAGCCACGTCGCCGCGCCGCCGGCAGCTGCTCCGCACTACGTGACCAGCCACGTGAGAGCGTGGCGGCGCCGCCACGCCGAAGGCTCGAAATGCGACCGTAATGTAGCGATCGCTACAAAAACAGGAATTTTGAGGAATTCGGTTTCGAACCCAGGCCTGGCGCGAACAGATCAGCTACGCTGGACACTTCCTTAGAGCACTGCACCATCACCGCTTGTTTTTCTTTATTTCCTGTTCACGATAAAAAAAGGCTGCCACCGTCTGGAAGACGTTGAAGTAACGAGCGTTAGCTGTTTGGTTTACTACAGGAACAAAGCGAAGAAGAACCCGCTTCTCTTCTAGAGAAACGGAATGCAATAAATACGATTTGAAACGGGGTGGATTACCACCATGCTACGTACGTGTGCACGCACGCCGCCTAGCGGCATCTATGAGAGAAATTACGATGCACGTCTATCCATTGTCGAGTTGCACCCCCTCAAGTTACGTCCCAAGCGGAATTTGCTTCGTCTGGGGCGTCAAGGTGGGCCTAGAATTCAGGTTCCGGTGCGATATGGTAACGCTTCAATTAATAATTGCATGTATATAATGTTTACCTATTATTGAAGTGTGATTAATTTTTATACCCCAACCCATAGGGTTTTATTTCCCTACCAAATTCGGTATACAACTGTCCCCGGATGGATGCCCGTTGTTGTCGTAGTATATATAGCAGAACGAATGTGTACATGTATAGCGGGGACAGCTTTCCTACCCGTTTTAGGATATTTTTTGGTGAGGGGGTAGAGGGATGAGAGAGCACAACTAATTTTAATGGCCGCCATCTCGGATTGGAGAAATCGAAACAATGCCGTAATTTCGTCCCCTGACGTCATACTCACCTAGTCCCACCTCTATCCACCATATTGGACCATGACGTCATCAATGGCGCGTGGCATTTGTTTCTACAATGCTATTGTAGATGGCGCTACAAGTCTCAATGCGAGATGTGCTGTTTTCTAGTTGCAGCCACAGATGGCGCTTTGATCTCAGGGTGGTAGGAGACCTCACGAAGTCTCGAAACGTGATGAGTATTTGCTGCCTCAGATGACGCTGTGATCAAGGGTGTAGCAGATCCCAAGAAATCTCGAAACGTGACAAGTACTCTTCAACAGGGTTTTAGCAGTAGGCAGAACAGCAATCCGCATACTAAACTGCCAGTCTCTCGCGCTGGGTTTGGGTATCGTCGTCTTCCGCAACTTCCATTCGGTCGACGCGAACAGATCAGCTTTGCTGGCCACTGCACTAGAGTAGTGAGCCATCGCCGCAGCCGAACACCCCTCGTGCATGCTTTCGCAGTCACAGGACGTACGTAGTCAAGTTGCCCTCCGTAATTTTTTGCCAGAGGTACAGGGTTTGGTTAAATGTTACCTTGAAGTTGTCATAGCATGAGATGATGAAGTCATCTCCTTCAAACTACCGCGATTTTTACCGCGAACACACTTTTCGCAAATAATCGTTCGCAACACGAAGAAAGAGCAAACCGTAGGGCAACCTCCTTCGAAGCACTCCAACAAAAGAGGACAATTCTCAAATGCGCCCTTTTCTACCGTGGCTGCGTTTATTGCTGCCAAACACGAAAACGTCAAGACGGTGCAGGACTGCAGCCTGCTGTTAATAACTTCCTGTTGGTAACCAAGTCTGAGACCGTGTTAACTCCGACAAGTTCGTACTACTCTGTTATGGCTAGACAGCAACTTGGTTTCCGACGTATATCGCAACCTGGTGTCAGCGCCCATTCCGAGCTTGAGCGGCTGTCAGGGTTTTCTTGTCTTGAGCTAAGCAAACAAAACGGCCTCTGAGAGGTTAGGGAAGCGGAGGGGAGGCTAGGGTTGAGGTCGTCCCGAAGAGAGAGCCGTAATGGGGCGGTGGCTGCAGCGTCGGCGGGTGGTGGGGAGACCGACGTGGGAGCCGCCACCGTCGACGACGGCGCCGCGGCGGTCACCTTTCCCTCCCCGCCACCAGTGGCAGCAGCGGCGCCTTGGGCCGCGGATGGTGATCCCCGGGGGTCCCATCGCAGCTAATTAGGCGCAGTAGACATCCCGCGCACGCACTGTGCGACCCGTGCATGCAGCGCTGCCCTGGTTGTACCCTAGCTGGCCGGCTCTCTCTTCTCCGCCGCCATTTCTTTTCTATGTTTCGAGGTAGGCCGCAGTACTGTACGGCCGCGACGGTGGCCTGCCTCACGATGCCACGTTTTACGGTACTTAACAGGCGCCTTTAGGTGTCCAGCACTTCAGCTGGGCGCCTAACGTTCTTCGCCTATGTGCTTTGTAGCTCGCGGTGTGTATCCGGGAGACGGAGACCGGTGATGGAATTATATTCCTCACTCAAGCTGTATAACAAAAGTTTTATTTTTAGACCTCTTCCGTTTCTTGCAGGAAATGAAAGCAAAAAGAAAGTTTGCATCGTTAATATGCGCCTGTGAGGCATGTAGTTGCGTCGGCCACGCGCGGACTTTTGTAGGGACTGCATTCATAATATTCTCGAAAGGTAGATGTTCAATTGAAGTACATGTACATATGCTTCATGAAGGACGCCAAAAGGCACAAAAACTGACCAATGACGAGGGCCTTCAAGAGTTTGTTTTACTTTCGTATATAGTTGGAAATGTTCAAAGTCTCATGGAAAAAAAATCACAAGACGGTTACGAGTTTGTAACGCGAATGATCCAGCGTTAGGTGGCTTGTAATTGCGAAGAAATTGACATTCATTATGAATTGATATAAAAGAGTGGAAGCACCTCATACGCGGGAGGTGCATCTTTACTGGTGGGTGCATAGCGGCACATCACGCGCTCGCTCGCACACACCCGCACGAAGGCATACGCTCTATTCCTCTCTAACTGTTTATAAATCTCCTTTATGATACAACTCACTACTGTTTTTTTTAATCTCCTTCATGCTAGAACTTACTTGTTCACAAACCCGCGCACACGGAAAGCATCAAGAATTGAAACCCTATGACACACCTAAATGCACACCATAGTTCGATTTCTCTGTCTCCCAGGCCATAACACTTAACGACATTTTTAGCTTAGGTGTTCGTACGGAAACTTTTTCTAAAATGCTCCCTAAACTGAAGGTTTCAGTTTGCAGAAATACGTTTAAGCGAAACACGTTTACGGATTCAGGTTGAGGGTTCTGCAAAACTTGTAAGCTATTTTAACTGACGTTCGTTTGGGTCGTATTAAATTGTATCCGCATCCTCCTGCTTGTTTGACTCCTCCGCTGCTCAGTAATTGGCGCAACGATGTATCGCTAAGTGTTATGTCCAGGCTGTACGCCGACGTTGAGGACTACTGCCGTAATTACGGACTTAACTTTTGCAGCAAGCTGGATCACAAAGTGCAAGACGTATAACGGCATAAATACTGTGCGCCTGAAGGATACGCTCAAGAAAAAAAAAGAATTCTTGCATATTTTGGCAACCCAAAACCGAAACTGTGTCGTTAAAGACCATCTGGCAAGAATGTGTATTTGATTTTCAAATTGAGAAATTATTCACAAAATAAAAGAAGCTTTCGTCTAACTTCAATGGTTAAAATTACTAGCAAACGACAAAAAAATCTACAGTGCCCAAGATTTAACACTCGGCTGTTGCTCCAGAGTCAGGGAGAGACAGAGAGGGAGGGGACTTTCGCAGCACAGTGATGACTTCGTTAAAAAACCATTAACTTTATCTTCGTAATAATCTCAGTTTCAATTCAAACAGGCATAAGAACGGCTCGGTCGTGATCACGAGGGCCAGCTTGTATATACACTGGAACATCATATAGTGAAGTTGATATGCTCTAGTATGCCTTTATAAATGTCCTAACAAGTTTTCATCTCGCAAGCTGCCTATTCGTAAGCCTCGCTTCCACATACGCAGGCCATGCTGGTTGTATGCGCCGAGATGCGGGTGCGTCGTCGGTGGCACGCTTCTCCGCAGTTTTGTGCGGGGGGGCCCTGGTCGGCGTGGCGTCCCTTCAGCGACGTGGCAGAACGGGCTCTTCGGACGGCGAAATTTTTCTGCTGGTCCCTGCAAACGACACCGCCGTGTCGCGCTTAAATTAAATTTGAGCCCGCACGTGCGACCATAAAAGAAGGCCGCTGCTGCACGGGCGGCCGTCGCCACCGCCGCCACACGCCGGAGAAGATGCTCTCCGGGAACTCTTCCCGTCGTCTGTTCCCTCTCGCTTCCCTACACGCTGCCGCTAGTACTGTGCAGTGGCGCGAAAGTAGTAGTCAACACCTGTACCTGCAAAACTTTTTGCAGGCATAGCACAGTTTGTGATTGTACAGAACCTGGGCTGGAGCGTCGTTAACCACGGCCTCTGGTCAGCCCATGGTGACATCAGCGAAACGCGAACCTGTCTCGTGCTCTCATACGTGCGATTAGGTTTCTGAATTCGGACTCTGGTTAGTTGACCCCGCTTGTAGCTGTCAGCACGGTGCACGGTTTTCGAAAGGCAGAGTGTATACGCTTCTCGTCCCTGTTTGCTCACTCGCTTTCTAGGCGCACGCCGAGCTACCTGAGCGAACAAGCGAGCTTGTAGCGGCCGAGTCTTCGGTTTGATCTCTTGCAGGAGTCTTTTCTTTATTCACAAGGACATGTACAAGAACGAGTTTATGCAGGATACTAGCACTGGCTTCTCTTTCTCAAGAAAGTGAACGAAATGTGCAAGAACAGACGACTATGTGAGAGAAGGCGCAACATAATGCACACAACAACATAATTTAAGTCGAAACATAATGCATTTCAGCTGCTGAATTATGAATTTATTTGGCTGCGTTTCTTGTAGAAGTGAAGTCGAGAGTTGGACGAAAACTCGTCTGGTCGGGGACGATCATAATAAAACTTAAAAGGAGGACGCCGACCAAAAGTAAAAAACAAAAAACAACAAAATGACGTTTCGACTCCCTTTCGGGAGCCTTGTTCACAATGAGAAGGATTAAAAAGTGCATCAGGATTAAACACGTTTGAAAAGAGGGCGCAGGGAGCGTGCGTATACAGGAGTTAGATTTCCAGTGTTGCGATTGAGGGTGCGATTAGTCGTTTGAATGAATAATGATTCGAGGTGAAGGCGACGGTACAGATTCTTTTCAGTTGCCAGCACGTGTGCCCCACCCCAGTCAATATCGTGGCCAGTTGATACGGAGTGTTCGGCGATAGCATTAGAGTTCACTTTTTTGTTTTTAACGTCATTACAATGTTCTTTTAGGCGTCTATTAAAATCACCAGTCTCGCCGATGTAGACGCTGTCACAATCAGAGCAGGGGACGCTGTAAACAACGCCAGGGTACTTTTTGGGGGGAGAACGTCTTTGACGTTAACTTCTTTGGGGAGAACGTCTTTGACGTTAGTCGGCGTGGGTAGGCTTGCTTGCACTATTCTATGGCTGTCTAGAGGCTGCGTGCAACGAATACATTCGCGAATCGCTCCATTGCACGAATGACACGACTTTAAAGCTACGGTGCCGCGACTCTGCTGGCCGAGCGTCCATAACGTAAGGTAACGTGAGTTGTACCCAATGATCGCAAGTGTTCGTTCGTTCTCTGGCATGAGTTGGCTTTCAAATAATTGCAATTAGTTCTTGCAGCCAATCCACCAATTTCTGGTTTATCCTGTTGCAGACAACATTGTTTCCCTAATAAATGGACTTCTGAATTTATTTTCTTGGTTCAATAGGGGAGGAGAGGTAGTCGTACTCCGGGATTTCTACTCTTTCAGACCACAGGGCGATTCCTTTATGATCATGAAATGATCTCATGATCTTGGAACGAGACTTTGTACTAGTATACTTAACATAACAAAAAACCTTGGGCTTACATCACTGGGCACTAATCTTTGTTTAATGCAGTTTTCCTTCGGGTCACTCGCTATAATTGAAAAAGTGTCTTTCATTCATTTATATTCAATTTTTGTTCGTTTAGAAAAACTCAATAATGAAACTCAGTTTTATTCTCTCAAGTTATGATCACACTCCGAGCATCCCGTGATTAAAACAAAGTGTGTCTTCATCCATCCTATCACTGCGAAAAAATCTTAGCCGTCCATGTTTGTTTCACTAAATCTGCCGTCATTACTCCTTGCGCAACCATTTTCATTACCGCTCCTGACTATCGCCCTGCTTATTAGCTTAGTTCCAGCCGTTGTCGCACAAACACCTGTTTCTATTCTGATATCCATCATACGCCCATTGGTTGAAACCACCTTCCTGCAGACTTTGCTTGCGCCTCCGGCAACGCTTTTTTTTTCGGCAGATTTTGCTCCTTTTACTTGCAACAGCGTAACTTGAGTGGTTTTAAAAATATTTTTTTTCTTCTTCCTTTCATGTATTGTTGTTGCCTTTCATGCTACATCCCATAGTGCTTTAGGGCAAAATAAATAAATAAACCCTTCTTAAAGGCTTTTTCATAAAGGCTTCTCCCAATTGGCTTGCGTTAAACTCTTTCGTTGAAGTTGTTGGCGTGAGTCTTGTCTGGTTTTGTCATGTCAGTGTGTTTTGTTTTTCTTAACTACGAGAAACAAGAGTTAAATGATCGATTAAATTAATCACGAATGAGCTCCAAACCTATTCTGCTCTCAAAACCAGGGAAAAGAAACTCAAGAACCACGTTCTTCAGAGGTGCGACATGTGATTAGGTCTTCTCGATTATATAACTAGGCGTGCCATGCAACGCAGCGTTTGGAGACGATTGCTAGATTCTTCAAACAGTATGTTCCGCTGTTTTCATTATTCTCTTAGGGTTCCTTTGTCCCTTTGTGTTACTTCTCTGCTTGCCTTTGCTTTGACTCTCTCTTACATTTTTTCGTTCGCCCCTACCACTCCCTGGAAAAATCGGTAAACTGGTGTATTGGTTTGTTTTCTTGTGATTTGGACGCATGTAAAAACAGGCGATAAAAATTGACGGGCGATCGTACGATGTCATACGATAAATCTGTGTTAGAAGCATTGCAGCAGAATAGCGAGTTTGGATAGTCAATATAGTTCATCTTGAAAAAAAAATTCAGCGCGCAAATACCAAGGACACAGGAAGAAAAGACACTACAAGCGCTGTCTCCCGACTTAGCTTAAATTGAGAAAGGATGTTTCGCCAGGGTGTTTCACCTAAGACTTTACACAATTTTTTTAAAATAGACCTTTCAATTAGAAGCACGCTATTTTCGGCATGGCATTGTCAGTGGCGTAGTACACCAGAACTCAGCTAAGACGTGCTAACTAGTTGGCTGGTAACTAATAATGAATAGTTAACTTTTTAACGATTTCTGTCAGGCTCCTTAAATATTGAGACGTGTTGCCCACGGTAATATCCCTATCACTTTTTCGAATTTCGAAAACGCGGGTACCCACGACACTCTGGCCGTACAAATATTGTTTATTTCGGCTAGTTACGCGCCCAGAAAGATTTATTTGTCTGCAAGCTTCGCGAAAGCGGATGTATTCAAAATTGTAGACAAAATTCGTTGGGCCACAGCGTCATCGTAACCGCGTTTTCGAAATTCTAAAAACTGACATGGTTATTTCTTACGGTGGGCTACACGCCTCTCAGTTACTAAGGAGCCTATCAGTAGTTAAAAAGTTAGCTATTCAATATTAGTTAGCTAGCCTGCTAGTTAGGACGTATAAGCTGAATTCTGATGTACTACACCGCTGACAATGCAATGCCGAAAAAAAGCGCTCATCTAGCTCAAAAAGCATATTTAAAAAAAATTGTGCAATGTCTTAGGTGAAACACCCTGTATATACAGGCACACAGTGTTTTTTACATTCGCTTTCAGATTTTCGATTTCTCTTCCCATTGAGTATTGAAGTTTGACCTCGCCGTCGCTTTTTTCGCTCCGCCATCGCGTGGGCTCCTGTGGGTGGAGGTCTCTGTGGGTGGAGGCTTCTGGAGGATGATAGACGGTAATAGGTGGGCTGCGGGAATGCGTAGATGGGTGGGCGGAGGCTTCAGACACAAAGAGACCACGTCGTTTTCGCCGATTGAGAGTTATAGTGCAAACGAAGTAAAGGGTAAAAGCATCCGCCTTGAATGCGGGAAGTCCGAGGTTCGATCCCCAATGCCTCAGCGTCCATTGGTTTTCCAATGGGCGCAAACCTTACTATGGCCTGGCGCCGACCATCTCTTGGCTGATGTGCATAACAAAATTGGTCTTTCTCCCAACTTCCAGAAGACCAGACCCGTGAGCTGTGGAGATTTTTGCCCACGCTGCCCTTGCAATAATAAAATAAAATAAATAAAATCATAATCATAAATTAGTATTTCCATAGTGCTCCTAATGTGTTCACCCTTAATTTCACTTCCTCTTTTTGCAATCTTGCATCGTCATCCTCATGACTTCATTCGCGCTTATACTGCACCACTTGAAGCGTAACTGTGCTGCTGAACTTTCGGGTTGATTTCTTTTATTGTTTCTGCGCGTAAACACGGTAACAGCGCAGCATCGACAAGCATCGGTGATTAAGAGCTCTCTGACGACTCGACGTGAAGTGCTTATTTTCTTCCAGTACAGCAGCTCCGATGAAGTCTATTCGTCTGGAAGATTAGCTCGTGGCGGGAAAGCAAGCATCAGGGGCCCGTTTCGCGCCTTTCACGACTGAGTACGGCTGTGCTTGCTGCTCCCGAAGCATCAGCACCATTTCACACTTCAGTGATTTTTTTTATTATTTAAAAATGCGCCAGCATGACGCCGAAAGCATGCTGGCCGCTTTAAGGACATTTATTTTGTTGTGAGCGTGTTCAGGCGTTAAACATATTCTCGGTGGAGCGCGGAACACTTGTGACGACGTGTCTTTTATATCAAAATAAAAAAGGCAATAAAATTCAAAGAGTATTGGTTTTACCGTGTAATCCCAACGTCTTAGAAAAATAAGGTGTCTCTGACCGGGGCTAAAATTTTGATAACTCTCGCTTGCTAGAGCGGAGATGGGCTTTGAGCGACGATGGAGCGTGTTCTTTGGTACGCCTCACTTGGCTTCGCACTATAGAAGCTCTGACTTGCCGTGCAGCTGCCATTTGGCTTAAAGACTTTTTCACAGGGTTTGCTGGGGCAATGCTTGCATGACAACATAGTCTGTCGCAGAAGGGTTTGGCGAGGCGTAATGATAGACACGAGAAGGACCTTTAGTCTTAATTGCGCTCATCTAGTTTCTTTTTTTTTACTTACTTGACAACGTACGACGAAGACGCGATGTCTTCTTTTAAGTACATATTCCTCGAACCATGCCAATTTTTCCGAAACGAGTCTGGAGGCAGCGTAAGAAATTGCTGCGACACGGCTGGCTGTATGTTCCTCATCTGTCTATCTCATTTTTTTTCTTTTTTTAGATCTTTTCGAACGTTAAGAGGACGCCCAAAAGCTGCTGCTTGTCGCCCAACCGGAATCGCCTAAATCCGCTCTTGCAAACTTTCCTACTTTCGTAATAAACAAAATTCTGAACTGCACGCTTCTGAGACGGGTGATAGTTCGCCTCTTGCTCATATAAGCTTCCCCGAAATTCGCTCCATGTTCTTCATCAAACCTAAACCGGACCCGGGCTCGGAGCAAGATGTGGAAGACGCGAAGCAAGATGTCTCCGTCTAAGCGCAAGCACGCAGCAAAAAAGAAAAGACGTCCAACACGGCAGTTTTGTCAGCTCGTCGCTCTGAGCAAGCCCGGGGAGGAAACCGACCAGTTCTCGGGGCCTTCGACGGCTGGTTGGCCGCAGGGCACATCGGCCCCGATTAGCCGCCGCCGGGGTCCGCACGCGTGCTCTCCTCTCCCCTTTCTCTCACTCGGCTCATTCCGCTCGGACTGAGAGCGGAGCCCAGAGGAGTAGGAGAAGAGAAAGAGAGAGAGAGAGAGAATGAGGGAGAGTGGGGAAAAGGTTCTCGACGGTGACCGAAGCCAGGCGCTCGTGTCGCCGCTTTCGGCGAAGGACCACGACGCAGCAGCCATACGGCTCGCTGCAGGCGCCACTAATCAGGACAGTACACGAAACCCCCGAGTCGACGACGTGTCTACCGCCGCCGGCCTGTTCTTTCGCTCTCTCTAGCGTAGTACGTTTGCTCTCCCACGTGCCAGAGAGAGATACAGAGACGGCGGCGAACGGAGCGAGAGGAATGGATCGAGCCAGGGAGGGAAGAAGCCTTGTTACGGAGGGAGTGGTTCGCTTCAATTAGGGCAACAGGGCTCAAATTAGCGCCGGCGCCTGGTCGCACGTCCGTCTAACGAGGTACAACGACGCCGCGTTTTGCTCTCTCCTCAGCCATAGCTGGCCTTTGCCCCGCAGTGCTCCGCGGGCAGCACTAGTTACACCGCTCTCGACCACCGACACCAGCATCCTACGCTGTCCGAGTTGGCACGTGCAAGGCCGAACAAGATGCACGTGCCGCGATGCAAAGATGGTAATTCTCTCTCCTCGGCTGCGGTGCGATTGTCCGTCCACCGTGGTCTGCCCTGGTGGATGCCCACCAGCGAGTGGCTGGTCGCGAGTGCGGCCTAGCGTTGACCCCCTCACCCATACGCTTCTTTCGCTGGAGCTGCGCTGCGTCTGTCCGCGCGCGTTAATCACGTGTCGTGCGTTTTAGCACTGGCCTCGGCCAGGCGCTGGTAATTAGAGAGAACACGCGTTCGCCGCCGTCAACGGTTGAGTGAGATTGCACGGTGCGGTATTGCCCTTGGGGCAAGGGTCATGTGGTGTAACCCGGGCGCGGAAAACGAGGCAACACGAGGCTCGCCTCTTGGAATAGCGTCGAAGTAGGCGTGCGTCAGGGTTACAGGTGGTTTTTTGTTGCGAAAACGAAGTGGGAGGGAAAAAAGAGGGAAGAAAATGTGATGGGAGAAAACCTTGGGAGGTTTAGTCGACTAATGGAACGCCGTTGATATAAAACGGATGCATTACCGGGTATTCGGGACAAGTGCTTCTAGTGCCCTTGGCTGCCACCACGTGTCGCATGGCTATGGCCATAGAAAAATAGCTCGTTGACGTCATTTGTAACGTAAGAAAGGAAGAAAGTGGCTGAGTCCCTCCCATTGAAATGCATGGGATAAGATGCTAGGCTTAGCGACTCTTGCTGTGCGCTGTCCCGAATTACTGGTCATGCCCATGCCCTGGTTTCTTTGTCGTCGGTAGCTATACTTACCGGAGGAAACTTTCATATTTATAATATTAAGGGTGTATTGCTACTGAGGACACCGTACGCGAGATCTTTAAGAGTTATAACATAGAGGACCCCTTCAGAGTTTCTACGAATACGTCAGAGTTTGACGAGTCATTTTTGATCGTACAGCGCTGCAAACAGCGTTCACAACTTACGTCAGTAAATCTGATTTTTAACGCAAGCATTCTCGATCGCCGGCGACGTTATGTACACTCACGAGAAAAAGGCATATACACAGCTATACAACATGAAAGAGCTCTTCCGCTGCAACTTTTCACAGATTTTGTGAGCCTTTGATGTGCCGCCTGTATCGAATGCGGGGCTTTTGGCACGCTCCGGAGGACGCCGAGGATACGACTAAATGAATAACGCCGGGCCCCGCTTCGCGCAGGATGCAAACGCGAAGCTGCAAATGCCAACGGTAAACCTATACGCTATAAGGTCGAAACGGCAGAGCGGCGCTATTCACACGCGTTTATAAGCGCCAGGGAAAACAGGGCGCCCGATTCACTACTGTGCGGTGCGCGTTTGGAAGCTAACGGCATAGATTAGATTGGTCTTTCGGCCTATTGATAGGACCAACCTCGTCTCTTTCACCCTGGTTCTCTGATTTAGCTATTTTCTTTATTCTGGGTAATTTCTGTAGCAGCAAAAGCTTCAGCGTGCGCAGGCACTCTGTCCTATACTCACAGTCCAAAGACAAAAGCCGTCCGCTCGTAGCCGCGCACGCTAATTTAATCGATGAAAACGCAATTAAACAGGGCTACCCCGCCTCCTTCCTTTATAGTTGCACCACCCTTTCCTTTCCCTTAATACGCTCCCGGGTGTTCGCTAAACGTTAGTTGTCGTGCTCGAGGCGATCGCTGCCCGAGCATTGCCAAATGCCGTGCGTGGTGCGTGCAGTAGGCCTGCAGGGAGTTAGTCGATTCTGATTGGGAAACTATACGGCGACGCCAGGATGGAAACAGCGGCTCACAGCTGACGTGAGCCGCAAGAGATATAACAGTAAAAACAATTGCGAATTCTGAGTGTGTTAACCGTCGTCAAGCTGGCTTTAGCTGCTCGCTTCAAAGGACGGGAGATTTTCTGGGCAAATTCAGCGCTTTTTATGATTCGGCGACTTGAGCTGACGCGTGCTCAAAAATGGGCGTAACTTCGGTTACGTCGCACAAAGACTATTATTAGCGACTTAACGACAGCGCCAAACAGCAGCTAAGAAAAGCTCTGCCTGCGTACTTGGAGTGCTGCTTATAGAGTGCTGTTATCTGACAATGCTTAGTGCTGGAACTTAAGTTAATTGTCCCATTCTACGAATAAAAGACTGTTCTTGTCCATTTTACCGTTGGAAGATGGCTCCATAGTACTGACCACTCTAGGAACGGTCTAAACTATCGAGAATTGTGTTATTGCTTTTTATATAATCTATAGGCTGTTTCTGCTCTGCAGGCCACAGGAGAAGCAAGCAAGTACACACTCGAGAACACAGGTTGCACCTCGATATTTGTCGTAAACATCCGCCAGCATTTATTTTTTTTATTGGTCGCCTAGCAAGACGGTCATGTGATCAAGCGCCCCAACCAGGCATATGTGCCAAAAGGATAGTTGAGGTTAAATAAAATCAGCAGGGCAGCAAGCAGGACGGAACAGAAGTGAAGGCATACACTGGCAATGTATGTCTTCATTTCTGTGTTGTCCTTTTCGTTGCGGTGTTAATTTTCTTTTCCATAACAAGTATGTACCAACCAGTCCGAATAGCTACCTTCTTGCACCGATGCGTGTAGTAGGTTTTCACGATGAAAACCAAACGTAAAGCACTCAGTATATCTTTGAATGAAGCCTCTATTGTCCGTGAAAGACGGATGCACAGAGGTACTAATCTTATAGTTCCTAACTGCTGTACAATCTTAACCCTTCCCGATCAAATGGGCATCTCGGTTCAAGCTTTTAGATCTTGGATATACAGCACGAAAATACGAGACGAATGACAAGACGAGCAACGTCCACGTTTTCTAAGCCGTTTTTTCAAGCATTGGTAGCTCATGCTTCTCATCTTTAATGGCGGCAATGCTGGCTGTTACAAAGAGAACGAAATTCCAAACATTTATGCTCGCGCTCTGCATTTTTGATGGCCTCTTGCACGTCAGAGAAGGCACGAAATGCAAAATTCTTTACTGGTTATGAAAGTGCACCGGGCTGCCTTATGATTTTACCCAGCCGTGAGCAGATGCTGGCTTTACAGTTTCGCACAAGGAGACGACAGGAGCATATAATCACCACGTAACTCCAGAGCTCTACGGGCCGAGCAGTTGAAGGATCAAAACGCGAACGTATACGATTTTACAGCGTCTTCCTCGTTTAGATATAGCCATATCTCAGTGGGAAAATATGAATAACGTCTTATCCCATGATCTCCGCCTTTAATAATTTGGCCTTAATCAGGATGGGCACTATCCAGCGATTCGGATGCCATTTATGACCCTTTAATCTCTCTATCTCTCTCTATTTTGCAGAGGCCGGTGATACAACAACAAATGTGCCGTAATGAAACAAAGAACCACCCAACACAGTAGACGGAGCGAGATATATACTACGATGAAAAAACGTAAACGGACCGACCAAGAAGGCAGCGACGCCCAGACGCATAGAGGTCACCGCTATCTAACTGGGCAAGAAAGTGTATACCCCAGGCCTCGGTTGCAGCCAGCCGCCGCAACCAGTGAGGGCCCGTTAACCACTCGACATCGGGGTATATACGGCGGCGCCATAATTCATACGCTTCTCTTCCAGCCACGCACCAGACCAGGCCGCCAGTGGCTGCGCTCCCCCGTCTTTTTTCTCTCTTTTTTGGGGGGACCCAACGCCATCAACGGTTCATTCCCTCCTCTTTGCCTCGCCCTATATATCTCGTAACCAGGGAGAAAGGAAAGCGCAAGTGATAGGACGAGCTCAAAGACGACACCGTCCACTACGTCGCAGAGAGGGTGAGAGTGTGTTAGCGGAAGGATATGGCGCAGGAGAGGAGTGAGGGGGACACTCCGCCAGTCTATAAAGCCGCCGGTGCGCCCCCTACACTGATGCTGCTGCTGCCGGGCGTTCTTATCGGTCCGAGCGTAGTGCAACAATGGATGACGGAACGATCTATTTACCGATATATTTCCTGTCGGCGGCAAAGCGCCCGGTGTCCGCCTCCCGTGCCGGGGGCCCGGGGGCGGCTTTCCATCATAACTTATCGGCGATCAGTGTTCCGGGGCTTTGGGTCCCGGCCGATCCCCTCCCCCTTCCTTTCTATGGTTGCGGCGCGCAGCAAGCAGGGACAGCAAACGAAGTGGCGGCCGCCGCGCTGCCACCATATGCGGACGGCCTCCTCTTGCGTGCGGCCTCTGCAGCGTTTCCCCGAGACCCGTGCGTAGTGCGGGGAGGGCTTTAGTCGCTCGGACTGCTCCGCGGGAGCAGACCGTGCTTATGGCGAGATTAAAAGGGGAGAAAGGCGAGCTCCCGTCTATGGCAGGGAGCTGCTTGTCTTACAGCCGTTTGCTAGCACCTCCGTTCTTCCACCAACCGAGCTCTTTCTTTCTTTCTTTCTTGTACAGGAGTGGTTGGGAGCACGGAGGCTACGCTGGCGACGATGACTTTACTCCTCAAACTTGGATGGCCCAAAGCCGCCCGGTCAGTTATCTTTCAGGATAAAACAGGATGACCTGTCGTTTCTTTTCCTTTGTTTTTTTTTTTGCCTGCTGTGTGCGTGCGAGTAAGCGTGCACACGCTTAAGCGTATATATAGGCGTAGGAGTCGAAAACGGCAAAATGGCCATTTTCCTCTCAATTTCTTCTTGACTGCGTGTTGACAAGCACTGCGCTACGAAAAACACATACTTGGTTCTGAAGTGGGACATGTGGCTCTGACAACAGTAATGTCTCCTCTATCCGGGCTTCTCAGGTTGTTGCGGTTCTGTGATTTTTCAGAGGACGGGAAAACCGAACGCAAAACTTAATGTTCAGGAGGAGAAGGAAAGAGTAGGAGGTTAACCGGAAGAAGAAACCGGTTTGCTACCCTGCACTGGGGGAAGGAACGAGGGGATTAAAGGAGAGTGAAGGGGAGGGAAGAAGAAAAGAGAGTTAGAGGAAAATGAAATGAGTAAGCGAAGTGACTAGGCGTGTGGTAAGGTCACAGCCTATCGTACAGGCCTGACGCTCTTACGAAACCCTACAATTCCTGGAAGGCCTTCACCGCCGACGATGGCCATGGCCTCTGTCCGAGAATCCATCTCAGTCAGCGGGCGTTAATCAAGGCGCACTGGCGCATGACACAAAGACTGCTTTTCGGCACAGTATGGAAGGTGTACACAAAGAATGTGTGCTATGGCCTCGTCGCATCTACCGATAGCTCATGAATTGTTATCGGCCATACCTACAGCAAAGAATCAGTGGTTCGTAAATGTGACACCAAGCCACAGGCGAGACAGCAAAATTGCTTCACGTCGCTGTAGGCCGTGCTGAAGCCTGAGCTTCGGGTCAGGGTCCAGGGATTGTAGATGTGTGTTTGAAAAGTCACTGGAATTCCACGAGGAAAGCCTAGCTCCAGCGCTATTGTTTAAAGCCTATTTTCTGCGTCTGCTCTAAAAATGGGGATCGGCACACAACCGCCATCCTGGTGAGCAGTTCGCACTTTTTCGTACGCGCGATAATTGGCTGCGGTGTCTCTGTGTCTTGGTTGCCATTTCTAGACAATATCGTGCTCTTTATTGATGGCAAAATGACGTAGATTGATGTTGAGAAACAAAAGAGGCATCCACAAGTAAATGTCCGTTATACTGTGTAAAAGAACATGAACAAAAAGCGCATGCGAAGGCGCGAGCTTTGCGGAATAAAATTTCAAAAGAATGATCTTCCGTCTCGCCTCATCGTTCTTGGGTTCCGAGTCCAGAGCTCATATCCTTCGCGCTGGGTTGCAACCGTTCAGATGCACAGCCTTGTGCAGCGGACAGTGTTTTAGTTGGGGTGCTTTAATGTTTCGCGGCCTTCTCTTCTAACGTTATCCTTGTGCACGTTCTGTCATCAAGTTTAGGAGTTTTGGTCTCAGCGACAAGGGATGTTGGTTTTGAGCAACGCCCTTATTGTTTAGCAGCAAAGCCGAATTGTACTAACAGCAAACAGGTCGCTAATATTTGCCTTTCAATACTGCTACTATAAAAGAGCGTCGCACAATTAGTCACAGTTCGAAACGGAGAGCTCAAATTCCTACAAGCTTGCTGCTATAAACGGCTTCATCAGTCGTAAACATTAAAGTTTTCCCATTCTCCCTATAGCATATCCTTATAGCTAAGAAAGTTTGATTCCATGTCACGCGAGATTTGTTGTGAACTTCTAACATGACTGTTCGTGGGACCTGAGCTCAGCAGTAAATGGCATCATATCCTATCCGAGAAGTACCCGCCTGATGTTCTATAGGCAGTCGCAACGACTCCAGCGTTTCCCCTGGCCGACTGTGTCTTCTGACTGCACAGTAGTCAGTCTACACCTTTCACTATGTATACAGCGGTTGTGTTCTGCTGAATCATCCTCTCATTTAGCCAAATATGTGTACGAATCGCTACTTGTATACATTTTCTTTTCGTTGTGTTGTCCGCTTTGAATATATCCGACCACCAAAGCAGGAGAGGAAGGTTTGACGAGGCACTTATTTCAAAAAGTCTGCACCAAATGGCAGTGTTTGTTGAAGCCAGCAAAAAACAAGAACAAAAAAAGAACAGGGTAATTAGATTTTGACGTTTTGTAGGGATTTATAGTCGAATGCCTACATTCCCACGGCCTAATCTTTGCACAGCCATGTATTTATAAGTACGGACGAGCTGTGGCGCCCTAAGGAAAGCAGTCTAACTTTTGATGCTTTTACGCACATTCATTCTTTCGTGTACCAATGATTACCAAGCTGGCCTACAAGCTATTGCTACTTGCTTGATACAGCGTATACTGACCGCTGCCAGAGAAATGCCTCCTCTGTCAATATCATTAACTGAGGACCCTCGCGGCAATTGCGAATTGCACAGCGCAAATTGAGAAGAATCAGAAGTGTTGCCACTGACGGCGTTCCCTCCCCTCCAGAAAGCAATGCCACGCCGCTTGTGACGACGTCTACGTCTCACATAACGCGTACTCTACACGCGCAGGTTGTCAAACAGCTTTCGCCGAGTTTCGTGCCTTACTCATCAAGCGTTGAAGTTGTCAGTGTGTTTTTCGTCGCCGCTTCATCGTTTCGGGCTACCTTGCCCAGTACTGTACATTGACTTACTGACCGTGGTGTCCTGAGGCCCGTATAAACTTATATGACTGGTCTTTCTGGACCTGAAGGTCGTAGACTGTTGCCAAGCTTTGAAAACGGTAACATGTATTTGTTACGGAAATTTGACTGGATATACATCAGTGTCCTAATATATATTATCTGGTGCGCTCGTTTTAGATTCTTTCGAGTGTTTTAGTGGAACTTATAAAACAAATGAGCCTTCAAAATAAAGGACAATGTATTTCTTGAATTTCACACTGAATGGCCGTGCCGCTTCAGAATAACCGTTTTACTTTTACTTTCTGTAGTAACTGCGATGAAAAATGGGCTTTGGAAAGCACAATGTTTTTGTCGGCACAATCAACATGCACTGCTTGACGCAGAACTGTCACTGGGCAATATTTCAGTGCGTCTTCTTCGTTCACTGAATGCTTCTACTCGTGAACACTGGAAACAGAAAATCAAAATATCGGTGGTCCTTCGGGCGCAGAGATGCAGAGAAAAGGGGCATATAGAAATTCAAGTGAACAGAGATGTGAAGCAAGAAGGACCAGTATAAATTGTTATTCTACGCTTCACGCCAGTGGAAAGAGAGAGAGCGAGAGAAAGCCGGCAGCACCATGCGTCTCCACTGCTTTTCCCTCGCCTTTCGTTTTCGGGCAAATGCGCCGCACCGCAGTCCTACCGCGGGCACGGCTGCCGCGGCGATATTGCGTCTCTCCCAGCCGAGGGTGGTTGTGCCCCGCTCTGCGCTTTGCCCCGCGCTCGTTCATTTCGGTCTGGCCGGCCCGCGCCCAAGAAACATCGCCGGCCGTGGAAAAACCCGCGAACATTTGCTGCCAGGAGAGAGCGCGCCCCTTTGGCGTGGATTTCCTCTTTGTTGTTGTCGCATTGGGCTTCTTTTCTTTATTCTTCCGTCATATAGCTTTCGACAGTCTCCTGTGCGTCGGTACGCCAGCCAAAACCCTCGTTTCTGAAACCATATCCCGCAATACCGGCCGCGGCGGGCGCAAGATGTTGCACTATGCCGGCACCAGATGGCGGTGAGTGCCGAGGGGTGGTCTCTGCTCTCTATATACACTTTCCTCTCCTCAGTGCCACTTCCCTCCTCTCTCTTTTCTTTCCAACGCAATCGCTCTCATTTTCTTTCTTTTTTTGTTTCTTTTTTTTCTTGCCATGATTCCCTGAGACGTGGCGAACCTTTTGGCAGGGACAGGAAGTGAAGCAATAGGGATCTTCGACGGCATACCATTTTTCGCTAAAGTCGCATCAACAACGACTATAGTTGCTTGCCAAAAGAGCGAAAACTGTGAAGTAACACGTGAGCAATAAGCTTCATTTTCATACTTCTTGCTTGGAGGTCTGCCCTGACTACATAAGCAGCATTAACTACCAACGACGATAGTGTGGGGCTAATATAACCAGCACAAAAAGCTATTTATTAAGCACTCACTCACTCACTCACTCACTCACTCACTCACTCACTCACTCACTCACTCACTCACTCACTCACTCACTCACTCACTCACTCACTCACTCACTCACTCACTCACTCACTCACTCACTCACTCACTCACTCACTCACTCACTCACTCACTCACTCACTCACTTACTGAAATGGAGAAGCTGGGCAAATAACCCGCTACTGTAAAATCCACCTTGTCACCACATCAAACTGTTCGAGACGAGGCGATGCATTTGGACTGGGCGAGAGCAAGAATGGGTCCTGTCTCGCCATAGCGAAAGTCGAGAGCCGCGTTCACATACTGGGATTAGAGCACTGGAAGCGCTGACAGCTGTTCTACGGGGCCAGTAGAAGTACAGCAGCATTGTCCGACCAACTGCGGTAGTCAAATTGTCTGGTTTGCACTGCTCAATACGTTAAATGTATTGCACTTTGGCAAATGCACGGAAAGAACAATTTTTAATGCATAAAAAGTCTGCGTGGCATCTTTTTTTAGTAATTTGCTTATCTTCACTGTCGCAATAGTCTGATTTTTCCCGAAAATTATATGCTGCAGTCTTTTTACACATCCCATGTATCTATGGCACAATAATGCTCTATATATTAACAATAAAAATAAGCCTGCTTTTTCATGAACAACAGTGCATATCTTTTGCATCCTACACGCTTTACTTTTTCATAAGTTTTATGCAAATGTGTTTTGTTCGCTTACGATTATTGGAATTCGAGGCGTACTTAATATTTATCCGCTTGTGTAGTTTGTTGGCCTCAATTTTGTTAGGCACTGTCGTCCTTAGGGTCACAATTTTGCACGAGCTCACCCTGTGACGCGTTATATTCACGGGCCCTGTTTTTTCATTGTGGGTATATTATTTGCGTTTATGTGTATTTTTGACTAGAACAAATGTTGAGTTTCCGTCAGGCTATGCATGTAATCTCATGTTGGGTGAGACAGATTATGTAGGAGGGCTAGAATTGCTACATAGAAATATGCCTTTTTTTATAACCGTGTACTACACCTTGGCAATGTTGTTTGTTGCATTCTGTTGTGTGCTTCTCTGCCGAAATTCAAAAGATCATGAGAGCCGCCGCGGTGTCGGAGTGGTTATGGCGCTCGGCTGCCGGCCCGAAAAACGCGGGTTCGATCCCGGCCGCGGCTGTCGAATTTCGATGGAGGCGAAATTCTAGAGGCCCGTGTGCTGTGCGATGTCAGTGCACGTTAAAGAACCCCAGGGGGTCGAAATTTCCGGAGCCCTTCACTACGGCGTCTCTCATAGCCTGAGTTGCTTTGGGACGTTAAACCCCTATAAACCAAATCAAAAGATCATGGACTTACTTTCGAGGCACTCGTCTAAATGACGCCAGAATCGTGTCCACTACCTGCTTAATTAAAGAGAATTAGAAGGATAGCTTTTGCAACAAGAACCTCTAAACTTTTTTCCCGCATGCTTCTTGGTTACGCAGTCAATGTTACCATATACAGTCGAATCTCGTTATAACTAAACATCTTGTAACAAAAAAATGAATACAACGAAGGAATGACGACTCCTCTTGTAATCTCGGTCAACACGGGCCATAAAGTAGGTACGGTTATAAAGTAGTAATCGCCGGGCCCCTTATACTTCGTTACAACGAGGTTCATCTGCACTACAGTGATATTTATTCTTCCACTCCTTCCTTGCAAGAAAAAATGTTCAGCAAGCATGGTAAGCACCCGCCGCGGTGGATCAGTGGTTAGGGCGCTCGGCTACTGATCCGGAGTTCCCGGGTTCGAACCCGACCGCGGCGGCTGCGTTTTTATGGAGGCAAAACGCTAAGGCGCCCGTGTGCTGTGCGATGTCAGTGCACGTTAACGATCCCCAGGTGGTCGAAATTATTCCGGAGCCCTCCACTACGGCACCTCTTCTTCCTTTCTTCTTTCACTCCCTCCTTTATTCCTTCCCTTACGGCGCGGTTCAGGTGTCCAACGATATATGAGACAGATACTGCGCCATTTCCTTTCCCCCAAAACCAATTATTATTATTATTATTATTAGCATGGTAAGCAACTCTGAACTACTATATATGTAGGGCCCTTCATTTTCGGGTAAAACCCGATTTTACCCGATTCTTGCACCCCTGACATAATTCTTAAAAAATCGGGTTAAACCCGATTTCTCCTCGAACAAGAGCCTTCTGGACGATGTTGCTTTTAGTGTACCAAAAGCTGATGATGCCGCAAGAAAAATGTATGGGTATCTAGTCCTAATTCTAGATAGGTGCCTTCGTTTAACTGGTGATCCAAAACATTTCCAACGCTTCTTTTCATGAGGCAGATGAATTTGCGGATAAGTTCAGAAAGGGAGATTTAGAAGCGAGGGGCCAAAACATGGCTACCGACAAGAGGTCTTATTGGAGTCGCTATATTCAGCGCTACCAACGTTAATGGCGCCCTGATCAAAGGACATTGCGCGTTTAAAATAGTTACAGTGATGTTGAATGCTTTCGCATTGCAGAAATAGAGACAGGCCTGTCTTACTCAGAGAGAGAATCGCTCCGTAAGAGATGGCAAACGTACACGAAAAAAGATTTGTTATAGATTAGGAAACAAAATTCTAATGGGTACATAATCTTTTACTAGAACTCGCGATTTATATTTTTTTAATGAAAAGATGAGCAAAAAATGGCGCCTCCCATGTTTAGCAGAAAAATGAGCTGTTATATTAAACTGTATTATGCTGCCAGAAATGACCTGACCAAACACGAACTACGTAATTTTTTTCTGAATAACCCGGTTTGTACACGAATTTGAGCTCATCCCCACCCCCAATTCTATAAAAAACAAAACCTGAAAACGAAAGTCTCTATTTGTCGGGAAGCACAGGTAGACATTTATATACCCATATCCTGCTTCACTATGCTCGTTCTATTTACAGCAACCTATATGGTAGCATTTTTTTAAAATACTTTTCTTCCTGTCGTTATTGTTAAATTTCTAGTTCCGTTTTCTGTAATTTTCCCAAGTTAATTACTACAAAATCGAAGGCAGGAAATGAGCTTGGTAGGAACACGTGATGCTGGAAACGATAACCGGTGGTCCTTTTGTGCTCAGTGGATCCTAAGAGAAAGGAAACGCTGCTGGGGGTAGCAGGTAGTGAAGTGGGGAGATGAAGTTAAGCAATCCTGTTTGGGTGGGATGAACGATGTTGGTACAGGACTCGCATTATCACGGATATTCGGAGATCCCTTAGCCCTGAAATGCACATGATTCGGCTGATGCTGATGACAGTGTAACATTATATGAAGACGAATTTTGGTCCACCGAGACTATTATGGTGTTTGAATCATGGCAGTACCATTTCCACTGTAACTGGGAATTGAGGACGCGTTGATGCCTCAGTCAGCTAGTACCTGAAGTCAACTCTCTAAGAACAACGACCATACCGGACACCTCGGGCTCTCTACTTTGGTTGATAGGGTATAACGTTGGGCCAGTTGGTGTAGCGACATATTTAAAAACTTTGCGCAGAATAACACAGGACGGGAGGGAGAAGCACGCACATACACACGAGCGCTCGTGTATGTGTGCGTGTTTCTCTCTCCAGTCCTGTGTTATTCTGCGCAAAGTTTTTAAATATGTGCTTGGGTTAGTAACGCCCACCGCCACAGCTCCAATCTTGTCGCTGAGCCGCCGCGGTGGCTCAGTGGTTAATGGCACTCGGCTGCTGACCCGAAATACGCGGGTGCGATCCCGGCCGCGGTGGTCGAATTTAGATGGAGGCGAAATGCTAGAGGCCTATGTACTGTGCGATGTCAGTACACGTTAAAGAACCCCAGGTGGTCAAAATTTTCCGGAGCCCTTCACCACGTGTCCCTCATAGCCTAAGTCGCTTTGTGACAATAAACCCCTTAAACCATAAACCAACTTTGTCTATCTTAATTCTTTTCCTTTCATTGCGAAAGCTCTAATCCGGTGGTTCTGGTCCGAGCAGAACTGTCTTGCGTTTATTTTCGGACTGTGCGAGACAACCTGGACCACAAAAATTCCACCAGTGGCAGCACCTGCCATGTCAGGGCAGTGGCGCACCTCCTAACCGCTGCACCACTGCGCCAGGTGCGGTATGAGGACTTCCAGGAATCTATGAATGTTAAACATAGAAAGACTAATTCTGCATAAATAGATACGCCATGCTTTCGCACTGTATACGAATGATGTAAACACAATCTCTCTATTTTACTTTTTCTGTTATACAAAATTACCTTTTGCTTTCTATTCTCTTCATTTCCATTATTATTAGCGTCGTCCACCGGAGGCACCTGGATGTTGTAGGCTAAGGTAACCCCTTAGGTCCAGTTAATAACACTACCCCAGACCGAACACTTGGCACCTGACGATTACGGCAGATAAGGGTCTGAGACGTGATCCGCAATGTTAAACGAGCTGTCCTCGCCTACCAAGCAAGAATAAATAATTGTACACCTAAGGCCCCGCAGGGGAGTCGAAAAATAGCTCCGTCAGCTAAACGCCCTACTCGCCCCACCCTTCCCTCATCCTTCTCACCAGTTCCACCTTGGTTCGCCATCTCGATCTGTTCAGTCCTCACGTCCGATCCGCGACGTCTTCATTGCCACAACTTGAACGTATATCCTGTTTGCTCGGCGTCACTGCAGAAACCTCGCTTCCACTTACTGCCGATGTGGCCCGAAGGTTTTTTCTTCGCCGCAGCCGGAGGTGTGGGTTCCCAACCGCTACCGGCGGGGCAGTCGTGGATCGAGATTCGCTAATCCGCTATGGCGAGGTCTGCCCCAAGCGGGGTGCACGTCATGATGATCCGGAGATCCGATTCCGGGACACGACTCCAGAGATTTCTCTGTTTCGTCCTTCGTCCTTTCATGCTGGCTTTATATCCAGAATCGCCATTTCTTTGCGTAGTTATGCTGTAACGCTTTTTCAATTTGCAGTTGCACTGAAGAATGGGCAGTCTTTTGCTTGCTTGTAAAGATGGAGTGGGGCGGACTGAGAGAGGAAGAGTTCAGATGTTTTTAGACATCTTAGAGAATACAGTGGCTGTCCTGCACTCGAAACACAGGAAAGGAACCATCTGGTATAGTGTAGTCTATTTTTTTGCCCTGATCGCTGTCCGTAACAATGCAACAATAATGCATGTGCGTTGATGGACTCTGTACATTTTCACCCTCTACATTTTTAGATCGGCGAGTTTTTGTACACAAGAGGCGGAAATGCATTGAAAAAGTTATGTGCGAGAGAAACGGTCCGCAGAAAGAGCACACCTTATTAAGAGCACACCTTATTAAGAAGAAGCCGTTTTTTCACCGTACTCCGTTCCATTCACACACACTAGAAAACTTACGGTACACGAACTAAGCTATGAAAAGAAAGGAAGAAGTGAATGTGTAGTGCATGCAAACTTAGCCCGGTCTTTGGTATGTTGACGAAATAAGGTAGGCTCATGGAAAAGAAGCAGTTTTTGGTGAGCAAGAAGGCTGTAAAACAGACCGCAAATCCAATAACTCGCTCTGAATAAGCAGTCACTTCGACTATAGAAGATTCCATATGTGTACATTCAGCGTTGATCTTGTCTTACCGCCACGGAAGCGTGATGGCGTCATGAATTTGCAAAATAAAGTATTACAAAAGCTTACACCTCCGTGAAGGTACTGTACAACTGGTGCCCTCTATGGGACCTATTTGGCAAGGCGAGCGAAACAGCTGCACGGAAGATTTCCCACAAACTGAAATGAGATGGTTGAGAAACAGGAAAAATACAGGGCGCACATGGCAGTAATAAAGCCCCCCACGAAGAACTTCCGACCCCCCCCCCCCCTCTCTCTCTCTCTCAACCACGAAGGTACGAGAGAGAATGCGGACTCCCAAAACCCTTGGCACAATCTGCTCTTCATGCCAGCCTTTGCGTTGCCCGACCAGCGATCAGGCTTCCAGAGCCGCCTCCGCCGCTGCTAGGCCAGCACTGTAGGCAGCCAGCTAGAGCGGCAGCGGTAGCAGCAACGCGGCGGCGGCAGCAGCAAAACCGGCTCGAGCATAAGGACGGCCCCCACCACGGTGCCTCCCAAACACAAACCGCTTTGCAGCAGTCTGGCCGGGATTTGCATATTTATTATGAGGGTATTAGCGCGCACCCCCGAGACCCTTAGCCTCGGCTCAACCTCATTTGAGGCGCGCGCAAGCTGCTTTCTTTCCTGCGCGCGCCTGCCACTGACGTGGAAATCTCACGCCGCCCGCTGCTGCTCAGGCTGCGGATGCGCCGCGGCGGCAGCTACGCTCTCCCCCTCCCCTCTCCTCCTCTCCTCGTTCTCACCGTCCTCCTCGGTCGCTTAGGGCGCGAGAAACGGCTTTGCCTTTCCCGCCTGTCCGCCAACGCCCTCCCCCCTCTGCGTCAGTTTTCGTGTGCATGCCTAAGCGGCCTGCTTGCGCGCGTGTGTGCACGGCTTGCATAGGCTTGCGCGCGGACGCCATACGGGCCGGATTACTCCTTGGGGTGCTTTTCTGCGCGTGTTTGTGTACAAGCCCACTACCTGGCAGGCTGGCCCCATCAGGGCGTACACCTGTTCTCCACTTGCTCCGAAGCGCGCGTGTCAGTGCCATGAGAGCTTGCGTTGCGCAGCCAGGGCAAGGTTGTTGGCTTGCTTTTGTTTCCGCTTCGTGGCCTGTTTGGGAATGCTGCGAAGCACCAGCTGCATCTCCCCCCCCCCCCTCCCCCCTCTCTATCTTTCTGGAAGTTACCCGTTTCTCCCCAGCAGCTAGTTTGCAACATCGATCTCTCTGCGTCTCCTCCTCACTCATGTTCTCTCCCTTGAGCTGCTGTTAGCCTCAAAACTAATCTAGTAGCGTTGCCTGCGGCGTTGGCACCGACCTAAGCTTTCGCTGTGGATGCTGTCTTTTTCCCAGTGACCTCAGCGTGGCTTTGTCTGAACGAAGGCGTTTTGTTACCGAGCAACGGTGGTGCATGCCTTGTATATTTAGAGGCTACAAGATAACCTGGGCAGGACTACGAAATAAAACTGAATGCTTGATCGTCTGGGGATCTGCATGCTTATAATGCAAAGCCCTCAAAGGAACAGTGCAAAACATAGCGCCGTAGACACCTGCGTGCCATATAGTGCTCCATGTTAGGAACAAACAAGACAGCTTGTGTGGCTATTTGGGAGTGGAATTCTCTAGTCACATGCATTTTCTAGAAAGCAGAGCCTCCCATTGGATAAGGTAAGCAAGAGTGTGAAACTGCAGCCGCCAGCCGCAAAGGTACGCGGTAGCGACTGTAGGTAGTGAGAAAGCACGCACCACCAAACAAGTAAGTTTTGTTTAATTTAGCCTGGAGGTTTCAAGGAAACTATTTTTCCTCGGTCCCTGTTTTCCGCCGTCAAATCGGGCGCTCTTGGTTGGACCTGAGCTGCAGATTATATTCTACAGTGATTTATTTCTTCTCCACACATTGGCTAACTTTAACGTGTAGCGTAGGTACTGAGATAGAAACTCGCCAAGTAAATGATCAGAAATGATATGATCACCGAAAGTACTCAACAAAGCTGTCAGTGCGGAAAATATTGAAAGTGCTCATGATGACAAAAAATAGTGCGCTGAAATGGCAGTTATTAAAAGGCAATGTACAACTTGTTCCGTCTCGCACTTCCCTCCTTTGTCCGCGGCTATTTCGGCGCTGTACTCTTCGATACTTTCTATATAATATGTTTCATAATGCTTTGAATTCTTTGCTTAACCATCATACATTACATGCATTTAATTTAAAAATTTATACTTCGATACAATTTAAATCTTAGTTGTCTGCTAAATTTAAATTTGAATTTGTTTTAACACCTAAGAACTTACAATTTTGAAAATTTTAATAAAAATGCGCTCTCAAAGATAACATGTTTTTGTAACGACATATATTTGAAAGCTTCTAAGTACATTAGAAGGACAGAAGCGTCTTTTCGTGCTAGGCCTTTTTGTGGGCTGAGCACGAAGTGCAAATGATTCAATAGAGTTAAAATGAGTCTGCAAACGCGTTTTTTTTTGTTTAAAGAGTTTTTTGCGGTTAATTGACCTAAAAAACTACGCAAGTTGTTAATTGCGACCAATGGCGGCTCTCACCGAATGCTTTCGCTGAGCCGCAGCCTAGTTCAATCAGTTTCTGTTACTTTCTTTAGTTAATTTCTGCCCCCTGAAAACGCAATGAAGTAAAGAGCGAGGGTTTAAGGACTGTTCTCGCACCGGAGAACTGCCATTCATACTGCAGAAAAGACTTGTCATTTGGGACTATTTGCTTATCCTGCTGAAAAAAAAAAAAGGAAGGATTGTACACAGTGTGACCTCATATATGCATCCTCATTTACGCATTGCGCAAGGTAGGCTTGTGGTTAGTAGCACGAGGGTGCGGACCATTCCTTCTGCGATATCTTTCGCCCTTTTATTTTAACAGGAGATAATAGGTCTTCGGGATGCTTGCATCAGGGTTGGCCTCATTTTAACCCACAGAGACCACAGATTTAACTTCCTGTCAAGCATGCAACGGAAAGTCGCACTGAAGTATAACAATGAATTCAGTAAGTTAGGGACGCAAAATATACAGAGAGTGCAATAGATAGATAAAGAGGAGGAGGGAAAGGCAGGGATGTTAAACAGAAAGGGGTTCCGGTTGGCTACCCTGCACTGGGGAAGAGGGATTAGGGGACTAAAAGGAGGAAAACAGAAGGGGAAAAAGGCAGAACACACACACGAGCACAACGCTGTCACAATTTGTCACTCAATCCAGTCACTCTCAAGTAGGCAAAGAGTGCCTTCTATGCCTTGAGGGCAGTCGACTGCCGTGCCCACGGACCGAGAATCTTTTGCTCTGTTAATGAGCGAGGATCGAGGTGGTCCAGGGCACAACACAGTGTATGTCTTGCACTCGCAAATGGAGGGCACTCACAGAGAAGATGAGAGATGATCTCCTCACAACCACAGCTTTCACCGGCAGGGCTGTCGGCCATCCCCATCTGGAAAGCATAGTGGTTGGTAAAAGCAACACCGATCCATAAACGGCATAACAATGTTGCTTCGCGACGTACTAAGTTACGTGGAAGACGAAGGCGCAGTCCAGGGTCCAGTTCCTTGAGGCGGAGGTTGCAAAACTCTCCCGTGTTCCACGCTGAAATTGTGAGCTCCAGCGCCAAAGGGCGAAGCCCACACGCAGCGTCAGGTCTTGATATTGGGATCCTCACTGGAAGTCCGTCGTTGTGAGCAGAACGCGTAGCCGCATCGGCCTGGTGATTACCGTTAATACCACGGTGTCCTGGCAGCCATTGAAAAATGATGTCATGAACTTTGGATACGGTGCCGTGGTACAGTAGACGGATCTCAGCAACAAGTTGTTCTTGCGACCCGCGGCGTAGCGCAGCTTGCAGGGCTTGAAGGGCTGCTTTAGAGTCGGTGAAAACCGTCCAGTCATGTGGAGGTTCTTGACTGATGAACTCAACCGCAGCCCATAAGGCTGTGAGTTCCGCACCAGTTGAAGATGTTGGATAGGTCGTCTTCACTTTCGTGAAGATGGATCTGGCCGGTATCACCACCGACCCCGCAGAACTGCTCGAGTGAACTGATCCATCTGTGTAAACATGTATGCGCTGACTGTGGTATGAATGCATGTGATTCAATGTCAGTTGTTTGAGAGTGGGCAGTGATACACCAGCTTTCTTCGTAATGCCAGGAATATAGAGGTGAACCCGAGGTTAATGAAGACTCCATAAGGGTGAGCACGGTCTTGACGCAGGGATGAACTCCGATGGAAGATATGCGCGATGGGCTTCAATGAATTTGGCGAATGCAGTACGCGGTCTAATTATTGGGAGTGTTGCGAGGTGATGACAGGGAACCCGTGTGAGGTGCCGTATATGTGTTCTCATGGTGTCAACAGCAATTTATGTTGTAACAGGATGTTCCCGGGCAACAAGAACAGTTGCTGCTGTTGCTGCACATTTAGGCAGTCCAAGGCAGATACGTAGAGCTTGCGCTTGCACGCTTTGAAGAGTCTTGATATTTGTATTTCTAAAGGAACTGAATATCGGAAGACTGTACCGCATGTAGCCCAGAAATAGGGAACGGTAGAGTTGTAGCATCGAGCGCACTGATGCGCCCCAGGACTTTCCCCCGAGGAAAGAGAGGACGTGGACAATCGCAATTAGTCTCTCATATCGTAGATATGTGAACTCCACGAGAGGTTCCTGTCGATGACAACACCAAGGAATATGTGGCTTCTCTCATAGGGAATCGCTTCGCCATTGATACGAATGGTGTAACGTGACATTATTTTGCGTGTGAACGCCACAAGTGAACACTTTTCGGTCGAAATGTTCAGGCCCTGCAAGCAAAGATAAGATGTCAATATCGATGCCGCCTTTTGAAGTCTTGCACGAACTTGAGGACGGGTCACCCCTGATGCCCAAATACAGATATTATCTGCATATATAGAGATCTGAGCAGATTGTGGCAATACGTCGACCAGGCCGATGAGAGCAAGGTTGAAGAGAACTGGGCTCAGCACTCCACCCTGAGGGACTCCGCGCGAATTTCGGTGTAAGGACGTTGGTCCGTCCATTCCACATTTTCCCCAGCCACGTGTAGGCAGCGCATTCACTGGGCAGTTTTTAAGTTACTTATGGAGGCTGCTTCCGCAGAGGGCTTCTCTACCGGTCTTGAACAAAAAATTAAGGAGGCCATGGAACATGCCACCTGCCCCTTTAACCCTGTCGCTAACTACACCGATTTTGACTTCGAATTGCAGCGACTTCGCAACATCAGTGTACGCCCCCTTATTCTCCAGGACAGCGGCACTACGGCTGGCGTAATCTACAACGTCGACATCGCCATCTGTGACGGAGATTTACCCATGTTGATCAAGCCGGCAACCAACGGCATTTCTATCATTCAAGTTCAGCGGTTAGGAAGATCTACATGCATCAAGCTGGCCTTCAAGGATGACTGCATACCATCGTACGTGAAGGTTGGACGCTTTGGTCATCCAGTTCGACCTTTTGTGCCTAAGCCACTTCAATGCAGGAAGTGCATGAGGATCTGCCACGTGAGCGGCGTCTGCATCAACTCCATCGTGTGCCCGCGATGCTCCGAGTCACACAGCGGTGACGTTTGCCGCTCAGTGTACTTCAGTGTACTTCGAAGAGAGTGCAATAAGTTTTAGTGATTTGTTCCTACATTTTCAAGAATATCTGTGGCAAACTTTGTATTTGAATCTGAAATGAGCGCTTTAAAAACGTTTCTAAACCTTTGTAACAAAGTCATTCGAACGGAAAAGAACTGCCATTCAGTACTGGTTCCAGCGATTTTTAACGTGCCACCACAGAATTGTGCAGTGCTTTTTGCAACAGGACAAAGATGCGAGAAAGCGCTGCCTTTTCTACCTCTTTGATGTGTAGTGTGATTACTAATCTTCCAGCATAGTTACAGTAGACAGAGCGGTTTGTAGTGTATTTGAACCACTACGAACCAGCGTCAAGCATGTCACAATGAGCACCTCTTTCTATTCCGGTGTCAGCTGAGCACCACGAAGAAAGCCTGCTCCTTGTTTCGCGCTGACGTCATCATTCAGTTCCTCTGCAGCGGTCAGTGGCGCGCCGTCATTGACGACGCTGGGAGCGGGGTCGATCCGCGATGGAGCCGTAAAGGCTTCGCAGCAGGATCACGACACTCCGCTGGTCTTTCCATGTTTACCCCCCGGGCTCATCCCGAGTCTGCAGGCTCTAAGCGGATCTTAGCGGATTAAAACAGAACCTCTTCCCCTGTTCTTTCCCACCAGCCCAACTCCTTACAGTTCCTCTTGGTGCTCCGAGCGCCGGCAATCTCACTCCTTCTGGCTGAAGCCAAAGTTCTGCTTTTTTTTCTTGTCGTTTCTTTCTCGCTGTCCGTTTCACGTTTTGTGCAATGCGTGGCGCTGTCTGAACTTTTTGTTCCTGTTTCCTTCTTGTTCCCTTAGAGCCTTAGTTTTTCACGCTGTGCCGTCGAAGACCTTGTTGAACTTAAACATCCGCGGGTCGAGCCACCATGGCGCTTAATCTCACAGCATGGACTGGCGTACTGATGATGCTCACATTTAAAGCTCGTTGAAAGCAGTTTAAGGTAACAATACGAGCGTGTGTTGTTTTTCTAGGGTTGGTGCAAGACATGCGCTGCGGCCCTTGTTAAATCGTCATTTAAACACCTTCATCACTCACCATTTTGAGCTGTTTTTTTTTTTCTGTGAACTTAGTGGGCGCAATATTGTTTGTTGGTTTGCTGTGCCGGCTTCCTTATATCTAAACTGATTTCGCTAATTACATTTGCGCAAGGTAATTTATTTATTTATTCGCTTATTTAATTTAGCATACTGCAGCCTTGCATGAGGCTATGACAGGAGGCGATTAGAGAATACGCACATAAATCGTAAAAAACAGCAGTATGTGATATGCTAGGAAAGCACAAGGAAACTCAACAAACGCGTCAGGTACAAATCTCAGGTTCTAAATATTTTTTATAGGCAGAGTACGAGTACGGCCAGGAAGAGAGTGGAAAGATTGCATCATTCACACTACGTTTTCGTTAAATGGTAACTGCAAGAATGTTCTGATAGTGCCGTACTATCTGGCTGCATAGAAATATCAGATCCATGACACAGGTGACTTCATTATCTAAATAATAGAGTTGTGGGGATACTAATTTCTGCCTAGAAAGGCAGTAAGTAGTGTTCGCCACGATCACGAAGTGTGGTGTCGTCAATGCAGATCGCACCGTGCTGTTATTTGAGCATTTGGGCTCTCTTGAAACTCCAACAAATAACAAAGACAAATTTTAAATATTATGCAAGAACGTTCAATATGAAACCAGTAAAACTAAGAAAGCGTTAATAAAAGAAAGAATCAAAATAAGTTACACTCATTGGCTTCATTGTGAGGTTTTTCGCTGCAGTTGTATTCACGTTATTTCTAGCTATACGGCCTTGAAAAAAAATGCTTTGCCGTGCCGCCATGCCATGCCATGCCATGCCATGCCGTGCCGTGAAGAACTCTAAAAATACCCGTGCCTTATATTTTCTTGATAAACAACGCTGTTTTTTGAATAACATAAAATTGCTTTTTAACAGCAAATTGTATTAGAAACTGAGCTTAAACTAGTCCTTATGAACAAAACAGTAGACATAATTTTGAAATGCTCTCCCAGGAGCCACGAACCAAGTTAGTCCCTGAAATTTCTTGGTCAACGCTGCACTTTAAGTAGCAATTTTTCCTGTTCCAGCAATAGTATTGTTGTTGTTTTTCAAGAATATGCTAAACAAAATGTTGAAGAAATGAAGCAATAATTATGAACGCCTCTGGATCTCTCACTAATAGTGAATAAATAAATGAAAGTTTTAGCTTAGAATTACATTAAGACAGGATACATATCTTTAAGATAGCAAACTGGGCGAGTAAGCGCGTAAGTTCGTAGAAATTTACTTACTATGAGCTGTTATAGTACATGTAAAGTGTTCAAATCTCATGTCCCTTTGTCCGCAGAATGCTAGTGCTGCGGCGCATGTGACATTACTTTAAAATGTCCCGCTCATCGGGGAGCTCCGATATGTGGCTGATTACAGTCGCAACCGTCGGTCACCTGACCTCGCAGTCCTAGCTACTTGTCACCATTACGATGCTCGCACTTTCCGCATACCTCACTCGAAATGGCACGCCCCCCGGTCCCTATCCGCAACCAGCAATGCAGCACCTCGGCTGCTCCGCACCTCCTCTTGCTCTTCTTCATCCGTTCCCGCCGCGTTCCCCGGGTGACGTTTGGACTTAATCCGTGCTGAAGACACCCTCTCAGCTTTCTCTTCAGAGAGAGAGCGTGGACGATGCGAGGGAAGAAAGAAACAAGTCCGGAGGAGAGGCGAGGGTGAGGGAAAGGGGGATACAAAACAACGTCACCACTTGCAGCCCAAACATCAGGAGCAGAGAAACAGAATCTAACGCGGGCTGAAGAACGGGGCTGCGCCCGGGGTTTAAGTCGAGATGATGAAAGCGAGTTTTAATAAATTAGGCTGGCCCCGTGATGAAAGTGCGCGCGGCCGCACACAGCCAACACCCTCGCGCCATCTTCTCCTTCGTTACCCGCGCGCCGCATCTCGGACCCAGTCGGTTTGTCGCTGGACCTTTTTCTTTCCCGCATTGCGCTTCATGTTGCGGAGAAGCCAGCGGCCAGGAGGTGGAGGAGGAAGAAGAGAGAATCGAGGTTGAGGAGGGTTATCATATGAGCGTTACTCGCGTGTGGGGCTGCAGCTCGGCTGCTGCTTCTGCTGCTGTTGCTAGTTTAGCGTTCTGTCCGTCGGTCAGATCCGCTTATTGGCTGGCTCTTCCTAGCTCATTTTCTTCCCTGTCCCTTCTTCTCTTTCATCCCTCTTCTGAGAGCCGCACTACGTCGAGCTTAGGTTTTATATTGCTTTTGGATCCTAAGATGATCGGAGAGAGATCGGAACGCCCCGTTACGGGTTCCTCGTTCGCAAATTAGAGTCCTCCTGTGGAAAAATACAGCATAAATGCGCAGGTAGAAGGTTCTGGGCGAGACACGTGGCCGAAGGATTATCACCACAGTGGCGATAGAGGTGCGCAGACTTGTTATGCAGTGTCTCACGGCGCTCGATTTTTCTTATCGCTTCTGTCTCTCAGATGATCGGAAACCGAAACTTATCTTCCTATTGTGGCCAGCGTGCCTTTTTTGTTTGACTGCTTGCAGTACGCTTGAGACCGGCAAAGAGCACGAAGAAAAAAGAAGAAAACGTCTAGAACCGGCTCAAAAAAAGAACTAAAGAAAATAAGCGTTCTGCAGCCGTACACCGACGTTGCGGGCTCAAAACCGCAGACAACGAAAATAATAAATGTATTGAAAGGTAGCGCGGAATAGACGGACACCTCCTGACGTCAGTCATTAAATATACTCCTCAAAGAACGAGTATTGAGCATACTGAACGCCAAAATACAAGCCCTCACACAAAGTAGAAATACATGATGCTGAATTCTGCAGAATGTTCATGACAGTCTCCGGGGCCAAATAGAAATATTCCACTTGGTGAACAAATGATCAAGCACTCAATTTCTATCAGTGAAAAATTGTTCTCTTCGAAGGTCCGCTCACCGGATTTGTTTTGGACACTTGCTGTAATTTTTTTTACCTTTAGTCTAGCGTATACGTGTATTCTTTTCAACTTGTCATCCTTCGTTCGTCTGTACGAAAACTATAGCTATGGAACGCTGATATACCGAAGCTAACTCGACAGCAAACACGCATGTATTCCTTTTAAATAGTCATGAATTATGTTTTCTACAGCGCAATGAAAACATCATCATCATCAGCTTTACTACGCGCCCTGCAGGGAAAAGGCCTCTCCCATGTCACACCAATTAACCCTGTCATTTGCTAGCTGCGCCCACCCTATGCCTGCAAACTTCCAAATCTCATCCGCCCACCTAACCTTCTGCCGCCCCCTGCTACGCTTGCGTTCTCTTGGAATCCACTCCGTTACCCTTAAGGACCATCGGCTACCTTCTCTTTGCATTACATGACCTGCCCAAGCCCATTTCTTCCTCTTGATTTCGACTAGGATGTCATTAACCCGCGTTTGTTTTCTCACCCACTCTGCCCGCTTCCGGTCTCTTAACGTTACACCTATCATTTTTCTTTCCACAGCTCGCTGTGTTGTTCTTAACTCGAACCCTTTTCGTTAGCCTACACGTTTCTGCCCGTAGGTGACTACTGGTAAGATACAGCTGTTGTATACTTTCTTCTTTAGGCATATTGGTCAACTGCCATTCATGATCTGAGAGAACCTGCCATATGCGCCCCCCCCCCCCCCCCCATTGTTATTCTTCTAGTTATTTCTCTCGTATGATCAGGATCAGCGGCCACTACCTTCCCTAAGTAGACGGACTCCATTAGAATAAGCTGGAGCAAGATGTGAATAGCACAGTGGGCACTTCTTCGTCCATGAAAATACGAAATGACACCCTGAAAGACGATTCCAGTTAAGATTTTAAAAAAATAAAGAAACGCACGAAAGGAAGCGCTTTCTGACTTTGGTTCTCTCTCTCTCTCTCTTTATTGTTTCTTTTTTTTACCCAAGGCAAAACAAATCCAGCAAAGGAATGTGCAGCGGCAGTCTATTGACGACGCGAATTTTTCGCATATCTCGTAGAGGCAGCGACGTGCCGAGTTTTCGCCGCCACTCATGAGGGATCGTGATAAAATTTTGGGCGCTGAGACGCACAGGGAAGAAAATGATGACGAGCGCATTTTTTCCTTCGCGAGAAATCACTGACGAAAAGTAATAAATGGCCTGAAACGCGAAAATCATCGCTTACCGACGCTGTAGGGCACGTCTCACATTTTATCACCATTCAGGTTTTAACGCCATTCTTTGGAAGCTTGGAAAATTCTATACCTGATGAATGTCCTGCAATTTGTTTACCTGAAGTTGCTGACGTCGTTATTTTCTATCTTTTGATGCGGAAGCCTTGGGCTTTCTTTTGCTTTTGTAGTTGTAAGGTTCACATATCTCTTCTAAAGAAGAATTTAATATTGTTTGTTGTGAATTTTAACCTAGCACACAGCGTGAATTTTAATGTAGCACACAGCAGACCAGAGGAATGCTCGAGGTACAACATACGAAGTGCAAAGTTTAGTTGCGCGGCGTATATTACAAACGCTAAGAATGAGGGGCAAACAGTTTTCCATAAGGCTACTAGCAGTGCAAAACAGAGCTCTTCGAAGCGCTACAAAACACATCGTGGATTATACTATTCTTTGCGTCGAGAGAAACTAATTTTTTTCTCTTTTATAACGCTTTAAACAGCTAACAATGAAAATAAGACATTTTGTTTTCTTTTTTACAGCCCCAGCTTGTAATAACTGTACGCAAGAAAACACTGAAATTGTTTGCTATTAAGAACTGGTTTCTAGAACGTGGGATCAGGTAGATTGTAGCGCTCCCTGCGCCATTTTTATGCGGACTAAGAGTCATTTCAAATGTCGGGTCAGAGAAGTCTGGCGCTCATGCAGGTTGGAAGGTTAATAATTTTTCATGCATTTTTTCTACTAATTAAGCTTCGCTCTAAAAATGACATGCAACTTGGTTCTGCCAGCTAAACAGGAGAGACTGTTGGCATCAGTATGCGGAATTTGAAATATAGGGGCTGTAACTTTTGTTTTTTTGTTTTTAGACAGTTTGCAGTCTTTTTTTAGTTTATTTCAGGACGCAATTTTTTTTTCCGGCGAATATTACCCTCCACTGGCGAATTTCTGTTTTTTTTCGCCGATATATGTAGAATGTGTACAAGTCGCGTATAGTTCATTTTGGCTGTGAAATTGACAACATGACGTCGGCACTTACTCGCTTGCTTTTGCTTATGGAAGTTGGTTGCTTGAACGTCAGCTCAGCGATTGCCCATCCGGACTTCTTCGGTGACGGCACTTGCCGAGTGGATAAGACCAGCGAGCCGGGCCCAAATTCGACGGCTGCGCACTCCAGGAATTACAATGCGTGGACTGATTTTGACCCTTTTCGGGACTTGAGCTACTAACACTGTGTTGTGGTCGGCAGCGGCGAACAACAGCTACACGTTCATCGCAGCGGCACTTGGTCATCGGGGCGTGGAACCGGCAAGATGGCGGGGACTTTCGTACTTACTACAGCTCATGCAGGTTGGTTCTTTCCCCACATTGTCTTTTCTTCAGCTTGTACTTGGTGGCTGAGTCGAAGCGTGTGCATTTGAAGCTATATTTTGTTCTTTTGCGCAGTTCTGCGTTTTATTTGCTACCTCTTTTGTTATGCGGTGATAACACTGAAATGAACCCGAGGCCAAACAAGGAACACATCCGATAGAGGGACAAAAATCTGTGTTGTCGAAGTTAACATCTATTTAAGCTAAAAACAAACGAGTTTAAACTTGATGTAAACGACACTGATTAAAAGACTCTTGTTTTGTCTTTGGAGTGTGCATGGACGTTAGCGGCGCCGCTATAAATGCTTGTTGAAAACCGGCAACACTAATATCATGAAACAGTGACAGAAATTGCAGAAACAGTAACTGACTGCGAAAACCATAGCAAGGAGGTGTAACTTCTTATTCTATGGCTTAAGGGGCTCGGCAGGAAATGAGATGGCGGCGAAGTCGAATCAGTTAGTTTCAGATTTGTGTAAAGATTCCCTCGGACTCACTAGTGTCAGCATTGAGCGCATACCGTCTTTTCTTAATGTAATCGAGCGTCCATGGCGGTGGCCGGAGAGGGCCATCAGCCGAGAGGCGGCGGTTCGGGGCTGCCCCTGCTCCTTGTCTGCGAGTGTAAACTGGCTGACGTAAGGTAAGCATGTGCCCTCGCTCAGTATGATAGCGCTCCGAAGGGGCGATGATCGCTCGCTTCACACGAGACCCGCTTACTTACCATCCAGAAAAGGAGAGCGAGGGCGCAGGCTTACGTCAGCCAGTTTGCAATCGCAGCCGGGGAGGAGGGGCCAGCGCGGGAGACCGCAGCGCCGCCACTCGGCCCCGAGGCCACTCCCGCCGCCATAGCGGATTCTTGGTTACTTTTGGCAAAGAGGGTGCATAGAATTGAGACGTGCCACGCTGATAAAAGGCATCCGATAATTGTGAAGTTTTCTTCATCTAAGGAACATCAGCGGTACTACTTAAAACGTATAAATCAAAGGCAGCAGACGACAGCTTATCAGAAGATTTCGCTCGTTCTTCCCGCGAGAAAAGGAAACTGGGGGAGTACGCAACACAGAATAGACCAGGGACAATAAAAACGACCTCGTGGTAGGACACGTTGTACCTACGATTGCGATATCAGGCTGACAGCACGTAAAGGAGCGTGGTTTAGACTGATTCGCATACAGTGGTCCAGCCGCTTATTGTTCTGTTAACTGCAGAAGTATAAAGAATAAAGTTGAAGGTTTATTTTTACTTATTCGTTCCGCGCAACCAGTGATTATATTATGCGCAGATTCATGGCTTGGTTGTCCTATATCGAACTCCAAACGGTACATGTAAATCTTAGCTGTTCAGTAATTACTTTTCATCAATTTTCAATCATAGCTACTCGCGCGGTTGATGTGGTTCCTATAGTGTGAAGTAGATTTTTCGCCGTAAGTCACGTTTAGTGTGATGGGTGTTCGAAAACTTCTGAAACGCCTTAAAGCGGACCTAGCTCGTGGTCCAAACAATGTCCCTGTCGCGATAATCATTAATTGTTCAGTGATATCTTTACAACATTTTTTTGTTTTTATTTCAATATAGCTTGCTTGAAACTAATATTGAATAGTGAACTTTTTAACGCTTCCTATTAAACTCCTTAATTACTGAGAGGCGTGTATCCCGCGGTAAGTAATATCCGTATCAGTTTTTAGAATTTCGAAAACACGATTAACCTCGGCGCTAGGGCCCAACAAGTTTTGGCGATTTCAACGTATTACGTGTGCTGAAGAGGTTGCTTTGCCTGCAAGCGTCTCGCAAGCGCATGTATTTTGGCACGATGTAGCCAAAATTTGTTGGGCCATGGTGCCCAACGTAACCGCGTTTTGGAAATTCCAAAAACTAATACGGGTATTCGTTACGGTGGTCTACACGTCTTTCAGTAACTATGAGGTCTAACAGTAATAGTTATAAAGTTAACTATTCGGTATTAGTTAACCATCCTGCTAATTAGCAAGTCCTATCTGTAATCCGGTGTACTGCATCACTGACAATGCTATGCCGTAGAAAGCGCTCTTCTAACTCAAAAAGCCTATCTTTAAAAAGTGCGTAAAGTCTTAGTTGAAACACATTGTATACATGCGTGTGCTGGGAGCCGTACACTGCCAAACTTGTACAAAACAGAGTTGTTGGATCTGTTCACAGCGATTGGAATATAAATTTTAGAGTGCGAAAAATCAAAAGTAGGCTGGAATGGCAGGAACTTGGAAGAGCGCAGGAAACATTTGAGTTTAAATTTCTTTCACAATATGGGTGTTACTCTAAAAATGAAAATATTGAAGACCAATACCTAAAGCCTCCATCTTATGTATCGCTAAGGCGTGACCACTCTTTAAAAGTTCGCGAACTTTCCGAAGGGACTTCTTTCGTTATTCTTTCATTATGCATGCGATAAGAGAATGAAATGTCTTGCCACCAAATATTGTTTCCCTGACAGCAAATACACTTTACTACGCATTGCGCGAGTGATTTGTTTTACTTTCGTTGCAATGATGTACCCCCTGACATATTGCCTAAACGGGCTATGCAGGTAGTGAAATGTTGGAGGACACTATTTATCATTGGCTGTGAAAATGCGATAGCATTAGAACCTTTTTGTGAGCATTCCAGCCACCTTCAGGTAGAGCATTCCTTTTCCCGCGTCAGAACCTCTTCCTTTCATGGTAGCCACTCTGTGCGTTCTACCCCTGCTAGCCACCTTCTGACCTTACCCTCCTCTCTCCAAGTGGAGAGGGGATTTCCCCTCTCTAATTTGGCATCTGCCAACCGTGGTAGGTGGCAGGTCGCAGCTGGCTCTTCCGTGTAGAAACCTCGGCAGGTGACAGCACTCTTCGCGTGGCAGCCTCCTTCCTGTCTGTCCCTCCTCTGCCCTAGGAGAGGAGAGGGGGATTCTTGTCGCTCCACTTTGAACCTGCCAAACGTGGCAGGTCGCAGCTGGCTCTTCCGTGTACAAACCTTGGCAGGTGACAGCACTCTTCGCGTGGCAGCCACTTTCCAGTCTGTCCCTCCTCTGCCCTAGGAGAGGAGAGGGGGATTTTCGTCGCTCCACTTTTCACCTGCCAAACGTGGCAGGTCGCAGCTGGCTCTTTCGTGTACAAACCTTGGCAGGTGACAGCACTCTTCGCGTGGCAGCCACTTTCCAGTCTGTCCCTCCTCTGCCCTAGGAGAGGAGAGGGGGATTCTTGTCGCTCCACTTTGAACCTGCCAAACGTGGCAGGTCGCAGCTGGCTCTTCCGTGTACAAACCTTGGCAGGTGACAGCACTCTTCGCGTGGCAGCCACTTTCCAGTCTGTCCCTCCTCTGCCCTAGGAGAGGAGAGGGGGATTTTCGTCGCTCCACTTTTCACCTGCCAAACGTGGCAGGTCGCAGCTGGCTCTTCTGTGTACAAACCTTGGCAGGTGACAGCACTCTTCGCGTGGCAGCCACTTTCCAGTCTGTCCCTCCTCTGCCCTAGGAGAGGAGAGGGGGATTTTCGTCGCTCCACTTTTCACCTGCCAAACGTGGCAGGTCGCAGCTGGCTCTTTCGTGTACAAACCTTGGCAGGTGACAGCACTCTTCGCGTGGCAGCCACTTTCCAGTCTGTCCCTCCTCTGCCCTAGGAGAGGAGAGGGGGATTTTCGTCGCTCCACTTTTCACCTGCCAAACGTGGCAGGTCGCAGCTGGCTCTTTCGTGTACAAACCTTGGCAGGTGACAGCACTCTTCGCGTGGCAGCCACTTTCCAGTCTGTCCCTCCTCTGCCCTAGGAGAGGAGAGGGGGATTTTCGTCGCTCCACTTTGCACCTGCCAAACGTGGCAGGTCGCAGCTGGCTCTTTCGTGTACAAACCTTGGCAGGTGACAGCACTCTTCGCGTGGCAGCCACTTTCCAGTCTGTCCCTCCTCTGCCCTAGGAGAGGAGAGGGGGATTCTTGTCGCTCCACTTTTCACCTGCCAAACGTGGCAGGTCGCAGCTGGCTCTTTCGTGTACAAACCTTGGCAGGTGACAGCACTCTTCGCGTGGCAGCCACTTTCCAGTCTGTCCCTCCTCTGCCCTAGGAGAGGAGAGGGGGATTTTCGTCGCTCCACTTTTCACCTGCCAAACGTGGCAGGTCGCAGCTGGCTCTTTCGTGTACAAACCTTGGCAGGTGACAGCACTCTTCGCGTGGCAGCCACTTTCCAGTCTGTCCCTCCTCTGCCCTAGGAGAGGAGAGGGGGATTTTCGTCGCTCCACTTTTCACCTGCCAAACGTGGCAGGTCGCAGCTGGCTCTTTCGTGTACAAACCTTGGCAGGTGACAGCACTCTTCGCGTGGCAGCCACCTTCCAGTCTTCCAGTCTGTCCCTCCTCTGCCCTAGGAGAGGAGAGGGGGATTTTCGTCGCTCCACTTTGCACCTGCCAAACGTGGCAGGTCGCAGCTGGCTCTTTCGTGTACAAACCTTGGCAGGTGACAGCACTCTTCGCGTGGCAGCCACCTTCCAGTCTGTCCCTCCTCTGCCCTAGGAGAGGAGAGGGGGATTCTCGTCGCTCCACTTTGCACCTGCCAAACGTGGCAGGTCGCAGCTGGCTCTTCTGTGTACAAACCTTGGCAGGTGACAGCACTCTTCGCGTGGCAGCCACTTTCCAGTCTGTCCCTCCTCTGCCCTAGGAGAGGAGAGGGGGATTTTCGTCGCTCCACTTTTCACCTGCCAAACGTGGCAGGTCGCAGCTGGCTCTTTCGTGTACAAACCTTGGCAGGTGACAGCACTCTTCGCGTGGCAGCCACTTTCCAGTCTGTCCCTCCTCTGCCCTAGGAGAGGAGAGGGGGATTTTCGTCGCTCCACTTTTCACCTGCCAAACGTGGCAGGTCGCAGCTGGCTCTTTCGTGTACAAACCTTGGCAGGTGACAGCACTCTTCGCGTGGCAGCCACTTTCCAGTCGGTCCCTCCTCTGCCCTAGGAGAGGAGAGGGGGATTCTTGTCGCTCCACTTTGCACCTGCCAAACGTGGCAGGTCGCAGCTGGCTCTTCCGTGTACAAACCTTGGCAGGTGACAGCACTCTTCGCGTGGCAGCCACCTTCCAGTCTTCCAGTCTTTCCCTCCTCTGCCCTAGGAGAGGAGAGGGGGATTTTCGTCGCTCCACTTTGCACCTGCCAAACGTGGCAGGTCGCAGCTGGCTCTTTCGTGTACAAACCTTGGCAGGTGACAGCACTCTTCGCGTGGCAGCCACCTTCCAGTCTGTCCCTCCTCTGCCCTAGGAGAGGAGAGGGGGATTCTCGTCGCTCCACTTTGCACCTGCCAAACGTGGCAGGTCGCAGCTGGCTCTTCTGTGTACAAACCTTGGCAGGTGACAGCACTCTTCGCGTGGCAGCCACTTTCCAGTCTGTCCCTCCTCTGCCCTAGGAGAGGAGAGGGGGATTTTCGTCGCTCCACTTTTCACCTGCCAAAAGTGGCAGGTCGCAGCTGGCTCTTTCGTGTACAAACCTTGGCAGGTGACAGCACTCTTCGCGTGGCAGCCACTTTCCAGTCTGTCCCTCCTCTGCCCTAGGAGAGGAGAGGGGGATTCTTGTCGCTCCACTTTGAACCTGCCAAACGTGGCAGGTCGCAGCTGGCTCTTCCGTGTACAAACCTTGGCAGGTGACAGCACTCTTCGCGTGGCAGCCACTTTCCAGTCTGTCCCTCCTCTGCCCTAGGAGAGGAGAGGGGGATTTTCGTCGCTCCACTTTTCACCTGCCAAACGTGGCAGGTCGCAGCTGGCTCTTCTGTGTACAAACCTTGGCAGGTGACAGCACTCTTCGCGTGGCAGCCACTTTCCAGTCTGTCCCTCCTCTGCCCTAGGAGAGGAGAGGGGGATTTTCGTCGCTCCACTTTTCACCTGCCAAACGTGGCAGGTCGCAGCTGGCTCTTTCGTGTACAAACCTTGGCAGGTGACAGCACTCTTCGCGTGGCAGCCACTTTCCAGTCTGTCCCTCCTCTGCCCTAGGAGAGGAGAGGGGGATTTTCGTCGCTCCACTTTTCACCTGCCAAACGTGGCAGGTCGCAGCTGGCTCTTTCGTGTACAAACCTTGGCAGGTGACAGCACTCTTCGCGTGGCAGCCACTTTCCAGTCTGTCCCTCCTCTGCCCTAGGAGAGGAGAGGGGGATTCTTGTCGCTCCACTTTGCACCTGCCAAACGTGGCAGGTCGCAGCTGGCTCTTCCGTGTACAAACCTTGGCAGGTGACAGCACTCTTCGCGTGGCAGCCACTTTCCAGTCTGTCCCTCCTCTGCCCTAGGAGAGGAGAGGGGGATTTTCGTCGCTCCACTTTTCACCTGCCAAACGTGGCAGGTCGCAGCTGGCTCTTTCGTGTACAAACCTTGGCAGGTGACAGCACTCTTCGCGTGGCAGCCACTTTCCAGTCTGTCCCTCCTCTGCCCTAGGAGAGGAGAGGGGGATTTTCGTCGCTCCACTTTTCACCTGCCAAACGTGGCAGGTCGCAGCTGGCTCTTTCGTGTACAAACCTTGGCAGGTGACAGCACTCTTCGCGTGGCAGCCACTTTCCAGTCTGTCCCTCCTCTGCCCTAGGAGAGGAGAGGGGGATTTTCGTCGCTCCACTTTTCACCTGCCAAACGTGGCAGGTCGCAGCTGGCTCTTTCGTGTACAAACCTTGGCAGGTGACAGCACTCTTCGCGTGGCAGCCACTTTCCAGTCTGTCCCTCCTCTGCCCTAGGAGAGGAGAGGGGGATTCTTGTCGCTCCACTTTGCACCTGCCAAACGTGGCAGGTCGCAGCTGGCTCTTCCGTGTACAAACCTTGGCAGGTGACAGCACTCTTCGCGTGGCAGCCACTTTCCAGTCTGTCCCTCCTCTGCCCTAGGAGAGGAGAGGGGGATTTTCGTCGCTCCACTTTTCACCTGCCAAACGTGGCAGGTCGCAGCTGGCTCTTTCGTGTACAAACCTTGGCAGGTGACAGCACTCTTCGCGTGGCAGCCACCTTCCAGTCTGTCCCTCCTCTGCCCTAGGAGAGGAGAGGGGGATTCTCGTCGCTCCACTTTGCACCTGCCAAACGTGGCAGGTCGCAGCTGGCTCTTCTGTGTACAAACCTTGGCAGGTGACAGCACTCTTCGCGTGGCAGCCACTTTCCAGTCTGTCCCTCCTCTGCCCTAGGAGAGGAGAGGGGGATTTTCGTCGCTCCACTTTTCACCTGCCAAACGTGGCAGGTCGCAGCTGGCTCTTTCGTGTACAAACCTTGGCAGGTGACAGCACTCTTCGCGTGGCAGCCACTTTCCAGTCTGTCCCTCCTCTGCCCTAGGAGAGGAGAGGGGGATTTTCGTCGCTCCACTTTTCACCTGCCAAACGTGGCAGGTCGCAGCTGGCTCTTTCGTGTACAAACCTTGGCAGGTGACAGCACTCTTCGCGTGGCAGCCACCTTCCAGTCTGTCCCTCCTCTGCCCTAGGAGAGGAGAGGGGGATTTTCGTCGCTCCACTTTTCACCTGCCAAACGTGGCAGGTCGCAGCTGGCTCTTCTGTGTACAAACCTTGGCAGGTGACAGCACTCTTCGCGTGGCAGCCACTTTCCAGTCTGTCCCTCCTCTGCCCTAGGAGAGGAGAGGGGGATTTTCGTCGCTCCACTTTTCACCTGCCAAACGTGGCAGGTCGCAGCTGGCTCTTTCGTGTACAAACCTTGGCAGGTGACAGCACTCTTCGCGTGGCAGCCACTTTCCAGTCTGTCCCTCCTCTGCCCTAGGAGAGGAAAGGGGGATTTTCGTCGCTCCACTTTGCACCTGCCAAACGTGGCAGGTCGCAGCTGGCTCTTTCGTGTACAAACCTTGGCAGGTGACAGCACTCTTCGCGTGGCAGCCACCTTCCAGTCTGTCCCTCCTCTGCCCTAGGAGAGGAGAGGGGGATTCTCGTCGCTCCACTTTGCACCTGCCAAACGTGGCAGGTCGCAGCTGGCTCTCCCATGTACCACTCGTGGCAGATGGAAAACACTGGTACCACACCTCTGTAGGTGGAAAATTGTGACATAACCGGTGGGTGTGAGGACTTGTGTCTCTTATGCTGTCGCGTAATAAATAAATACCAGTATCTAAACTTAGCTGGCATGCTGTGAATTCGGCCTGCACCAAAAAATGTAAGCTAAAGGTAAGGACGAGCAAACGGCCGGCCAAAACTTTCCTATCTACGAAGTGTCCGTGACACTAACCCGGCGCTGCTTGCATATATGAACGCACTCGCAACGCCCACGCCGCGAAGAAAGTATATGCGACGGGCGACATCGCACCGAACACGCTTTGCCAATCCTATATCCCTCGTCGGCATCTCATATACCCGATCCCGGGGCGTGCCCGACGAGGCTTGACATTACACCGCCGGGCCGAGCAAGACACGCGCAGCGGGGGGCGAGCAAGTTTGCTCCCATGCATACGTTCGTCCTATCGTCGGGACATGGGGACGAACAAGCGATTTCTCGCGGACGTCGCTTGATCAGGGCGTGCGAAGCGTGTTTGTTTGTCCGTGCGTACGCGTGCGTAGACGACGCGAGCAGCTAGGAGAAGAGCGGGAGATTCCGAGAGCGCTCCTTCCCCTCGGGGCTTGGAGAAGACACCCTTCATTTCTTTTTCCCCGGACGCGGCGGCGTCGCGTTCTCGTGTGATGCCCTGTACGGTTCCTCCCCTTCTTTAGCGCAGCCGGAGCTTGCTGCGCGGCTTTTCCCTCTTTCACCCCTTCGGTCCCTCATCGAACATCCGCTTCCACCACCGTCGCCACCAGAATCTTGGCGCGTGTCTCAGTCGCCTTTCTCGTCCGTCGCGCCTGTGTTTGCTCTGGCCCCGCGCTGCTCCCCGGTGTTTGCCCTTGTTGTCTGGGCAAGCAAGCGCGCCACGTTCAAACCTCGTCCTCGTCGCCTCCTTTCGAACATCCCCTTCTTCATCTTCACTTTTTCCCCTGTTCCCCCATCTCTCCTGCTCGTCGTCACTCCTCCGGGGCTTTCGCTCTCGCGTTCCTCGCGATCTCGCTGTCGCTAAGTTTTATGAATACGTTTGTTTGTATTTTTTCTTCTTATTATTGCTTCGTGCTATGTGTATCTGCCAGTAAGCGAGCGGTAGTGCAGTTCGGAGTTGGTCGTCGCGAAGTGGTAGTCGCAGTTGGAACTTGTATGGGAGCCGAAGTAGGTATCCCTAAAAAACTTGTTTTTTTTTAAAAGCAATGCATTCAGGCGAACTCCCCAAGGCACAGTGTGTTTCGGTTTGGTTTATGGGGGTTTAATGTCTCAAAGTGACTCAGGCTGTGAGGTACGCCGTAGTGAAGGGCCGCGGAAATTTCGATCACCTGGGGTTCCTTTAAGTTGCACCGACATCGGCCAACTACACGGGCCTCTAGCGTTTCGCCTCCATCGAAATGTGGCCGCCGTGGCCGGCATCGAACCCGCGTCTTTCGGGTCAGCAGCCGAGCCCTATAACCACTGAGCCACCGCGGTGGCGGCACAGTGGGTTTCAGTGAAGGAGGAAATTCATTTAAATTTAATTCGTTTACTCGTGTTCAATATTTTGCGATGATGATTGCGACGACCAGCTTAATAACGCGCTTACTAACGCCAGCAGACCTAAGAAAGAGCATTGTTTTTGCTCTTTAGTTCTACGTAATTAAAAACAAATCGTCGCTACTGCCCGAAATATACGATCACCTTTTTACGACCGTTAGACTAGTAAGAGGCTAGTAAACCTTCTTTGTACTTCCTCTCGCAAACGAAACCTGCAAGATACTGTGCGCGCAAGGAATACGGCCGCCATATTGCCATCATGCTGGGACGTTTTTAGTAGCTATATCATCAGGAGAATCCTCTTCTGAACTCCTTGTTAAACAAAGGTTGTTAGTAGTCGCATTGTGACGCAGTCGTGCTCTTAGAGAGAAGTGAATTAAAGAAACTTTAATAAAGCTAGCTCCTTCGACGTAACTAGAGAACAAGTGATGCAACAAGTGACTTAATAAAGAAGCAACGCGTACCGTAAGCTCTAAGAACGCCTAAAACACTTTAAATTCGTAGGAAAGCAACAAAATTTACACGTTGCAGCCAATAGCAATACCAGCAAGAAAGACCAAATTATTTGCCATGTAGTACAAACGAATACTTTGAAAGCTGCAAGATGCAAGGATATCACGGATACATATTATATATGCTATCCATTCATGGCAAACAGGAGCAATTAGTTGGAAGAGGAGATAAAGGACACGGGAAAGGATAGGGGAAGTGGGAAAGTGCTGCAGTGCAACTCCTTATTTTTTCAAGGTTAAAATTTTGAGCCGGCAGCAGCACACTCGACAAATGGAGACAAACTGCGCAACAGAAATTTGATAAACTGCGCAATGGAAAAGCAATGTTTGGCGCAGAAATGATGCGTCTGGGCACTTTTACATTTCTCTCCGCTGAAGAACAAAGAGGCATTGAAAATTTGCTTTTTTCTTTGCGACAAGGAGAGAAGAAAAGGCGGTGTGCTACCCATGAGCTGCGATAGTTACAAAATGGTTACTAGGCAGTTCTGTCTGAGATCAGCGAGTTAATGTTGTAAAATACCGGGGCAGACAACAAGCAGTGCGCTAGATGAGAATTTATCCGGTAAAAAGAGAAAGACAGCCTGCTACCTTCTGAAACAGCCTATGCATAATGTGGGCTTTGTATTGTCTGTTACTGCTACAACAGTCATTGCACGCTTTACTATCATCCCTTGCACTGGCTGTCTTTTTTCCCGAGTGTTGTTCTGCTGTGCGTTCTATACTACAGCGTAAAAAAATTACGAAAAAAATTCCCGTATGGCAAGGCGCTGGTCGAAGCTGCTTTGCCTTGAATTTTTATTTCTGAAGGACTACAAAATCTATTGTTTTACAGAACTATGATATGCAAAAAAATTTGCATTTCTTTTTCCATTTTTCCAATGCAGTCAACATTTTGTAGAGCTCATGGTGCCACAGCCGAAGGCTATTTTCTCCTGGCCAACAGAAGGCTGAATCGCTGGAGCAAAATTTATGGAGCCGGCAGCTACTTGCAAACGATTCGTGTTCGTGAGCTAAATGTTTGCGTTAATTTGTCGCTGACAAGAAGTCTGTTTAATATAAAGGGATGTCGTTCAGAAGAGAAGCGTTGGGGCGACAAAAATTGCCGACGAAACAAAAACCGTTGCAGGTTATGCCGTTAACGGCGTCTATGGGTGGTTTAATATCACTGCTCTCTGTTTTCTATTTCCGACCTCCTTTTTTATGCTTTTCAATGTGCTTCGTGCAATCTGATACCCTTTTTTTCTTCTTACCAAAGTATGAGAGCTTGTTTTTGATATCAAATAAACCTCCTCTCAGACTCCGCCCATTTTCGAGCCCGCAAGAAAAAAGCGGCTTTGTTTTCGCTGCAACTGTCGTAATTTTTTATTACCTTCGAAAGGCAGCTTCATTATCATTTCATTGTTTTCTTTTCTTAAATCACTGCAACGTCCAAGCCAGGTTATTCTCTCGTAGTCTTATGCTTTTTTTATGTTTTATGCTTCACATTACTACGGAAGCCGGCTTCCTCATTTATCTCAACCTGCGCGCCTTCGTGCTTCATATTATCGAGCTGAAGACTTGGACAGGTCCAACTGCGCGTCCTACTCGACATAAAACTCGTACGCCTGATTGCGGACGTACCCCGCTTTCTCACTCTTTCTTTCTTTCATTTTTTCCCTCTTCTTTCTCTTTCTTCCTGATACGTTCTTAATTACGTTCATCTCTCTCCTTCTCTCTCTCTCTCTCTGCGCTTCCGCTCCAAGAATTATATTTTTCGTAATTCTCCCTTTCTTGAGAACGACCTTAAGCCGCGGCACCAGTGCGCTCCCCGCTCCGGCTTTAATTACGAAGACGCAATCCCGCCAAGGACTGGACCCGGCCGGACGCTAAAGGCTCTGCCGTGTGTTTGCACAGGGCTCGGCTTGCCCCCCTCCCTCACTTTTTCTCCATCCCCTCTCTCTCTCTATTTAAGACACACATCCTCTCCACAAACTCTTTTGTTTCTAAGGGCTTACGTGCGACCGTTCATTGGTGCTGATCTGCTTTCTTTCTGTGTACTTTATTTTGTTTTCTCAAAAGTCCGCCCTCCTCAACGTAACCCTCCCCCGGCACGTGGCTAGCTAGAATCCCATGGCTAGCTTCGAAAGTTGGCCATACTCTTTTGCCTTCATTTGATGGTTCTGAATGTTTGGTGGGCCTCTACTTAGCGTCATTGTTCTCTGTTTTGTTCTATGTGTTTTCGTGCTACTGACTCGCACCTTACCCACCCTACCCTGTTCCTCCCCCCCCCCCCCCCCCCTCCCCTCTCTTTTTTGCCAGGACTTTTTTTAAAGCAGCAGTTTTTGTTTTCAGTGAACCAAGCTTAATACCCAGGCCTGTCTGAGCGGCGCTATTCTCGAAAGAACTTTTTTGTTGTGCGCTTGCTTCTTTGCTGAAATGAAAGGTAAAGAACAAAAGTGCGCTCCTAGATCGCTATTGGCTAAGATCGAGGCGTAGAGCCCGCCCGGACTGATGAGAAAAAATTAAGACGCTTTACTAACGAAGCAGCTTCTTTTGTTTCTCGTCTTTCGGGGGAAAAGAAAGAAGAGTGAGAATAAGGCAAGAAAGAGGAAGGAGTTTTTCTCTTCTGGTGAGACCTCGTAGAAGTTAAAATAACGAAAGTGAAATACAAAGGCTCGCAGCGCGCATGTTGTTAACAGATAAAATAAGCGGTGTTTTGACTTAGTTTTTGGATGTCATTTAAGCTTTTTTTTTAACGTAGAAGCATTCTTGCATGGCGTTACCTGCGAGCTCCGTCTAACGCAACGAGGGGGATTGTTTTTCAATCTTCGCGCACAACCTAGCGTGGTGTTTGTGTTAGCTTTATCTCCGCACCCGTATGTCCTCCTTTCTTGGCTTGCGTTTAAGGCTGGTAATCTCCGCCGTTCATTTTTATCTCTGAGCAATACAAAAGAGCAATCATTTTGAAATGAGAACATTCCAGTTCCTTTCGTGGGGGGTCTTTACCTGTGTGCGAGCTTCAAGTGCAGGTATTGTCATATTTTTTTTTTCTGTCTGTCCTTTTTTTGTTCTCAGCTAGTTCCAATATTTCGTTTTTTGCATGCTCACGTGGGCGAAATTTCTGGCATTGCTGATTATGACGTCTTTTTTGTGAAAGATTTCACCTGCTCCCATTCGTCAGTCGTAATTTTATAGTTTCTTCGTTGCATCAATAAATATATATTTATACGCTTGACATTCGTTAAAAAGGCTTATGGTGATTAAGACGGGGCAGAGCGGTGGAGCGAAATGAGACATGACACGGATCAAGGGATAGAGCGATGTTCCTTCTACTCAGTAGACGCTTGTGAAGTGAAAAAACAACTACAATTAGAACCGTCAATGCTAAAGTGTTCAAGCTTCGACATATTTTGAGGATGTATTGAAGACTAACATGGGGTGCTTATGCTTATATGCTTACTTCAGTCAATCAGCTTTAATCTTTTTTTGTAGTGCTGTGCTGCTCTACACTTTTCTGGTTTCATTATGCTGTAATGAACCACAGTGAACGGGCACGAACCATGCAAGTCTGCGCTGTCGCAAATTCGCTGGCCTGCGGCTTCCTTGTCTAAAGCCTTTTACGTGTGTTATGGCTTCGACACCAGAATAGATAAGGCGCTCGCGTCTTTGTTTTGCTGCAATGTGTTGGTTACATTCAACGATAGCTAATATGATTACGCAATATGCTGACTACCCAACTGACAACCAACTGACAATACTTCAGCGTCTGGCCACTTGGTTGTCCAACTGACAGTACTTCACTTATGCTGTGCAGTCATGTACAAAAGTTTGTGGCATGCAGATTAGCGAGAAAAAAAAATAATTCTTCGTGGTCAGGCAGATCAGTTAAACGAAAAGCATAAGATCATGAGGTGGCATACGTGCTTCTTCTGCTGAAAATATTACTATAGTCGGATACAACTCAAGAAAGAAGTGGCTTTCCCCCTCAGAGGAGCCCCTTCCAGTCAATGGCGTCGGCCGATTCTCATGACCCTGTTAGCGTGACAAAACAGGGAGCGGCATGACAGTGAAGCGAGGGGACTATCCCATTTCATCTGCCGCTCTCTACAATGTGACGCTAGCAGGCCCACGACAGCCGGCCGACGCCATTAGCTGGAAAGGGTTTTTTTGCGGGGGGAAAGCCGCTCCTTTCTAAAGTTGTATCCGACTATAACTGATGAGTTAGAGAGGGAACCCAGAGTTTTTTTTCTCAATACCCGCAGCCCATAAACTGTTGTTTATGAATGTACGTCCTGTTCTTGGCATCTGTGTACCACCGTGCTTCACTTTTATTAAGGCTATCAATTTCACAAGGACATGCGGAGAGTGCACATAGTTTAGGTTGCGCCATTATCCTGTCCAAGTTAGCGAACAATAAAGACGTGATAACGACATTCTCATCAATGGTAATGAGCCACTACAAAAAAAAAAGCACACCGTCCTACTGGACTAGTTAATGTCTGGGCAGTGAGCTTTGGTACTTTTCCTAAAAACAGCTTAGAGCGCCTCTATTCCGCAACGATACATTTCCGAACGCATTCTATCACCTTTCCATCGTTGCCAGCTGCCATTTGTGACGTCAGGATTGATCGCAAGCAGCGCTGTTTGGCCGGCTCACGTGTGCAAATAACCAACAAGAAAGAGGCAAAGGAACGGATCGAAAATAGAATCATCCCCAAATACGTTCACTGAATAATTTATGCCAAATTTTATTTTGAATGCTCCTAATCAAGGATGGCCATTCGGACCGGTTTCATTGGTCAGTAATTGTGCTGAGTTTTAGTCCACAAAACGATAAATTTGTCCGGTTTGCGAAGTATGCGGCAGGTCTAGATTCTTTAGCGTTAAAAGCTTTACGGGGCCTTATTGAAAAGACTTCACTTTCCACCTTTATTTCTAGTTCGTGATTAGATGGCCCTCGTGCGTTGATCAAGCACGATATCGTGCGAGGCAATAACCAAGCAACCGGCCAGTCATGGATTGATCCAACATATTAGATGCAAGTTGCTTTGCGCATCTGGACCTTCAGCTTTCCGTCCTTTAATTCTTTTTACCTTCCTTGCAATGTAGCTGGTTTTGCTGTAACACTGATTCAAAAGCTAACCGATAGCCTTCAGTGCGCTCGTATATCCTAAGCCTAGTGGGCACTTGACAGAATCCATGCCAACAATAAGAAAAAAGACAGAAAGCGAGGAAATGGATTACGGAAGAAAGCCAGCTCAGCAGCAGTGGAGAGACACGGCCGGCAAGCTGCCGAACCCCCCCCCCCCCCCCCCCGACTGTATAGCACACGGGGTGAAGAAGGCGTTGGCGCACCGAAAACAAGATTGGGCAAGAGGAATCAGTCTCGGCGCTTTTCGCGCCGGCAGTCGCCGCCAAAGAGCTGCGAAAATCCGATTTGCAGGGCAGGTGGCCGAGGCAGGAGCAGCAAGACGCATGCAGCGGAATCTCTCCCTCATAACACCGCGAGGGCGAGACTTGCTCGGAATATGTCAGCGCGATTCCGGGTGCGAACGAAGAACGGGTAAGAGAGAATGGGTTAAGAAAAGCGAAAACTTTAAATGAAAACCGAGAGACGGTGAGAGAGAGAGTGAATGTGTTCCGTTATACAGTAGTCTAGATGAGCACCCGGATCTCGAAGCGCTGTCGCCTATGCTGTTGCTGTTAGAGCACTGTCGCGCTTCTCGCGAGGTTGGGAGAGCGCGCGAGCTCACGGAGGCCCGAAGCGCAGTGCGCGAGACAAACTGAGTGAGTGCTGGTGGGGGAGGTCTTTATTGGCACTGAAGGGAATCCTTATAATCCAATTTGAAAATAACAAATAGTCGGCGCCGCCGCCGCTGCTGCCGTTTTCGAGCTTCTGTCTCACTCTCACCTTTTCCCCTCTCTCCATCTGGCTCCGTGTTTCGCTCCGCCCGTCGCGTGTTCATGCTATAGCGCCAAGATTTTGTAGGCAGAGTTTAGGCGTAGATGAATATGCAGCTCTGTTGGCCTGTTACGGTTCTTCTTTTTCTGCCTCTGATAAAAAAAAAATCAGCAACCTACAAGCAGGCTCGAAATGGGCGTACCTCGAGCGAGTCACAGGTGGTTTGCTTGTGACTGTTTTGGAAAGAACAATGTGTCTTTAGAGTGCAGTCAACTTGGCAAAGTGCTGAGTGTTGTTCTTTGTACAGTGTGAGAATTCTCATTAACTAACTTTTGTGAGTTTTAATGAGCGTTTACAACTTAATGCTCTCTCTAGAAATTGTTATTCGAATTTTCGGTCCACCTGTTCATGTTAACTGGCTCTTAGAAAAAAGAAATGTCTTCACAAGTGTATCCATTTGCTGACAGCTGACTGTCTCTGCCTTTCGGCGAAGTCGATTTTGGGAATAGATCACTTGCACCGAAGATATTGTGAAGAATAAGAAGCTAGTAGTGGCGCGGGACGGAGCGCTCGCGCTAGGCCAGTGGACATTAAATCATCTTTTGTCCATCGTTCATCGCGCCTCGTTCTTCGGCTGGCTGCCACGTAACATTTGGTGGAGGTGCGCGATGCCACCCAGCTCTCATCCTCCTGGTCATCGTTCTTCGGCGCCCTGTGTCTCATCTTTCCCTCGGCTGCGGGTTCCTGGTCAGCGTCGTCCAGATGTTCCCCAGCCTGCCGGACCCCGAACCGACTTCTCCGGTTGCTCCCCAGCTCCGTGACCCGCCTCGACCACCCGACACGATGAACTCGAACCGACGCCATGACCGACCCGACCTACCGACGCCACCGACCCGAGACGCCGCTCATGTGTGAAGACACCGTGTTCCAACCCATGTCGTTCGGCGCGTCGAAGGGTCTGAGCTGTCGGCTCCTGTCGACCTGTTGCCCGGAAGCTTCGTGCACCAGGACTCATTCGCTCTTCTCTTTCATCGTGGCGGCCAGCACTGCACCAGCTTGCCATCTCTGTTATAGGGTCATCTCAAGCCCACTACCATTTCGCGCGCCTCTTCGTCAGTGTCTTCCATTCACGATCGGGACGATCGCTCGGTGGCCCCGGGTGCCACGGGTGATGTGACGAAGAAGACGAAGCTGGCAGTGGCGCGGGACGGAGCGCTCGCGCTTAGGCCAGTGGCCATTAAATCACCTCTTGTGTATCCTTCATCGCACCTCATTCTTTGACTGGTCGCCACGTAACAACATTATCTAAATTTTGATAAGATTTGAGAGCATGTGATTTGAAACAAACTTCCATGCTGTTGGATGGAAGTTTCTGTTAAACTTTTCTTCGCTTTCTGTGAAATATGAAGTATGGCTTAGTAAGAGTTTGCAGTGATTTTAGTATAGCCATGGGTCAATCCTTGAACGGCACGATGAGGCAGCTTTACTTTGCACTGCGCCAAGAGAAAGACGTAGCTGCGTTTCAAGGTACCAGACCACAGTTAATTGTAAACTCGTTTCATGTCCGTCAGATTAGCGTGAGCTCACACGCAAGTGTACGAACCGTATACCTCTTGCAACCATTCTCTATATCACGATGACGACATAATGACAGTCGTTGAGGAAAGATCGTGAGTATTCGTGTTTGAGGCAGTTTTCATCGATGCCGCGGTACTCTGATCTATGTTCAACGTCGAAACTATCTAGCACTGAACATCAATTATTCTGTCCATCCATCTTGAATTGAATTGGATCAGCTGCAATTCCGTTTGTCAGAGCATTGACTCCTCGATAGAGCCGCATTCTTGGTAAAGTTCTGCACATAATTTGCACTGGTAGGGTCCGTTGAACGCCGAGGTTTGTTTTAATACTTACCTACAGTGCGCGCCTACCACTTATTACTTGCTAGAAGTGCGCGCATTTTCACTGCAAATCTTATGTGATTGCGAGAGCGAATGCGTAGAAAGAAAATGCGGGATTTTCTTCATCTGCGTGAGGCGTGAAATGGCTGTTGCTGGTACGTGTCGCCATAACGCACCGTTGCCCATCGTGATTATACTGTCTTCACTGACAGTCATCTTAGTCTTTTAACCGCATCGAACTTATAGTTGCATGTTGTCCTACTGAGCATCTCGTTTATGCTTACCGCACTTCGAAACGCAAGTGTTCGCACGACATTGCGTGTTTTGTAATCTTCTGCCTGTTATCAAAATTACTTTTATGTACAAAGATAACTGAAAATCACAACCAACTGACGTAAATGAAGTGTAGTGCTCACGGTTACAGACTTTTACCGCGAAGGATGGAAGGGCCGGAAGAGTTGCACAAAATCCTTAATCCTGGTTAAGGTTTTTGTGCAACCAATAACCTGCGCAATAACCAGTGCAGACGAGATCGGCAGAGACAACTTATTAGATGAACCCTGTACACGCACAGTCAGAGGGCTGGCGCCTAGACTGGCTGCTCTTCGAATCCCAGCTGCTAGCGACGCCACTCCATTGGAGTAGCTCTCTTGTGCATTGCTGCAAGTGCCAAGAGAAGTGACATCTTGTCCAGGTGCTGACCTTAACCCAATCGTCGGCAGACATCCTACTCGCACGCGACAGCCTCCTGCATTCCCCGAAATCCTGCGCCTTGTATCTCACTGGCATCACTGCTATAGCTCCGCGGGTCGGACGCTTCTCCCTCAATCACGACACGACTGCACTACAGCGGGCCCGGCAGCGCATTCTCGAGCCTTTCCTATTCTCTCTCTTCCTCTCTCGGCCTTACCCGTAGACGACGTGTTCGTGCGCGAACACCGCGCACTGAAAGGCGAATACAGCTCCATACACAGCCTATAGGGTCAGACAGGAGCAGGCCACCGTATAAGCTTCTTTTGGTGCTCCGGTCTCATCCGGGCCTGAGCGACGACGAATGCCGGGACTCGGAGGAAGAGAGGCAGAACGGAAGAGCGGTATGATATGATTTCGTCCCGCGACGCGACTTAGGTTCGGAGGAGAGCGGAATCTCGGCGCCCACTCACACACGTGCTGAGGACGTCGCACTCTTCGGTCGGCGGTCAGCCAGTGATGGAAAAGTCCGGCACGGATAAAGCAAAGCGACAACGCTCATGAACACAGAACGTAAGAGAAAACATAGCTGTATGAACAGCGAGACAGAGATGAAAAATAGAAAAAAGGAAGAGGCTATAGACGACGGTTACGGTGTTCCGGGCGAGATGGCCGGAAGTGCTCTCTGACCCTAGTTTCCGGAGCACCCCAGCATCTTTCATTTTTTTCCCTCTCGCTCTCGCATCTTCTTGCGTTCTTCTAGATCTGTCCTTGCCTCTCAGCCGTCGCCTAGCACGCCGACGAGGGCTCCCGGGGCGCTTTCTCCGCAAGCACACGTATACCTCTACCGCCGGCGTCTAGAGAGGACAGACGCACACACGTGGACACATACAGGGCTCGCTGGACGGCGGTCGCCTGTGCTTGCTCCTAGCCCGCCCTCAAAGTGCCGTGCCCAGACACTGATTGAATTCCATCTTCCATAAAGGTGTCCCTCGTCTCCCACGTACCTCTCGATACGTGCCTCTCATATTTCCTCCTCTGGTTGCTGCTTCAGACATCCCTGTACCCCACTCTCTTTTCCGCTCTCTGCTCCTTTGCCTTTTTACGTTCTTGTTGCTCTTTTCTCGCGGTACTTCCCTATACGTGGGCTGACTACCCGAAAATTGCGGGAAAAGGGTGACAAGGAAGCGAGGGAAAGACTTTTATCTTGTCCGGCAGCTGGCGCCCTTTCCAGAGCAGTGCATTGCGCCTTTAAAAAGCTGAATAGGAGCGTGGTATGTATGCGGGCGTGGTGGGATGTTGCGTGCAGCAGCAAGCAAAATAGACCACAGGTGAAGTAGTCGGGAGGTTCTCATACCTGCGTAAGAGCGCTACATGACTAGTCGGCGCACTAGCCACTGGCAATCAGGGCAGCTGGCGATGCGACATTGTTTTAGTGAAAGTCAGTGAGAAACTCTCCAGCGAACAATTAAAGACATTTGGGTATGACAAACATTGTAAATGTGACATCAGGTTGCCCATTATCCATGCTACTCATTAACGTGCAAGGCTGCACCACTGCTCCTCTTAAAGTAGTGTTCCAGTGCATTACACGATGATTACGGTGTGTAACGTGAACGAACAGCTGTAATCTCTCTGGGTGGTACTCACTCTGAAAAGGTCGGGAAGAGCGCTTCTGGAGTTTCAGCGCGAAGCGCGCTTCGACAACAGAGAAAATAAATTGTGGCTCCAATCCACGACGTGAAGGTGGTTGGACAGCGAAGCTCCAAAACGACACCCAATTACCCATTACGACGTCACTTGAGAATTCACACACGTAAGAGTGAAACTAGAGACAAGTGAAATGTACTTCAGATGTATGCCGTATGCCCGATTTGAAAGGAGATATGCTGTTTGCATCCAATTTTTACCCTGGCGTTTTTTTTTTTTTTGCTTACGACGAAGGCACGAAAACGTAACGGTAAACTTTACTTGGAAACATCACGGGGAGAAGGAACGTGCTTCGTATGGTTTACAGGTGCCGTCATCATACATTATGCGGTTTGTACTTCACACGAGGGCTTCGTATAGCGTCAACCCCTTTCGAAGCAGCTGCAAACCTAATGTTTACCGGAACGCGTCGAACGGTGTTCCCATTGTTCACATGCGCCTTATCATCCGTCATGTCCTTCTGATGCTTGTTTTGCGTTTTTTCTTAATGAAAACGAGTACTGTGCTATATGCTGTATGCCAGATTTCAAAGTAAATTTACCCTTTACATGTTTCTATGTTTATATACTTTTTATATTTTTATCTTTTATTTCATTTTTATTTATTATTTTTATACTACGACTTCTTTATGATCAGTATGATATACGATTTTTATGCTGTTATGTAATTTTACACTCGGAGCAGCGTTCAATTTTTAGCCTTGCGTTTTTTGCTGATGATGACGACACGAAAATTTTCTTTGGCAGTAGAGGTATACAGCTTCGCTGCAGAAGCTTACTCGACAGAATACTAAGTTTGTCTGACACGATCGGCATGGAAGTAAATCAAACAACGCTGATGCGCATACGAGCGCGCGCGTTCTTGTGTATCTGTGTTTGGGTGTGGACATGTATGAGTGCGCACCATGGGGTATTCGCACGTGATGCTCATTTTACATTGTACAAAGCGCACCAACAATCGATTCTTGTAATCACTGTGAAGCAAAATGAAGGTACGCGCTTTGCTGTTTGTTGTGAACTCTTTCACATTTTGTCGATGCTGTTCTATACGTCACTGGTTTTCGCACACTTGACTGTGTACCGTGGTCTACCAATGCTATACCAAAGTGGAAATCATCGACGCCACTTGGAGCGAGGGCGCGAGTTGCGAGGAAGTCGGGACATAGTTTCAATGGACACCGCGAGTCCTGCGCAAGGCTTCGGGTATTTAACAGCTGGCGCTGTAACGAATGCTGCACTAATTCATACTACGTGCATTACACCAGAGAGGCAACAGCCGGGCCTCCGAAACCTTATGCGCGTTGCTGGAATATTACCTTCCGATGCTTTCGAAGACCCGCCAATTTAATTGTGTCTGACTTCTCTTTGTCTTGGGATACCGTTCGGAGTGTTTTTGACACGCTACAGATTAATCGTTTTACCTTAGGCAACCTTGTTCGATTCAACCTCTGACTCAACTTCTCTTTGCTTAGGCTGTCGATTCGAGACGACCTCCAACTGAACACGACATATGCATGCGCTCGGAGAGAATGCCTTCTGCTGCTCATTTTCGCACGTCAGTGCTGTTTTTTGAGCGGTCTTTTCCGCACGGAATTGTGCAATGCTCTTTGCGCTCGGCGCGTACGGGTTTTGAGGCCTGTTGTATTTATTATAACCAGCGTACCACCTGAATACTAATAAATAGTATATAATTTAGATAGAGTCTACGTCCTCATCCCGTGCGCTCATTGAGTATTCCTGCTCAAGTTAGTTTTGCAAATAACACCGCTGTGTTAAGGGACATCGGGTGGAATCGACTACATGCAAACTCGGTGTTAGCTTCTGATACTTGTCCTTTCAGAATGTGCGCACCCATCAACAGCACACGATTATAAGTGGGCTGTTCAAGCGATGGTTATAACTATTATAGGTTCAATCAGGAGTGACCATCAAAACTTCACGCGACACGTCGTTTGCATTTGCGTGCATTTGTTCATGCGTGCAACAGTACCGATTGCAGAGTCCCCGCCCTGAGAGTTTCTTGTGCCTCTCGTCCATGGTCTTGCAAGGTTGCTCTGAGATCGCACATGCAAAAGCGAAGCTCAGCTTTTCAGCGCTTTATAGGAGGGGGGGGGGGGGGGGGTAAAATTTTTGTTACACTCTAAACAGAAAGGAGTAAAAAGAGAGTGCGCTAGAGAAGAGATTACTGCCTTTTTACTCCCATAAAAGCGTATTCGTCTTTAGAGTGTACCGTGATTCATTCCCAACCAGTCTGTCATCAAGGTGCTCTTTGACTCTGAGTTTTTCGCAGGAGGAAAGGAATATTAATTTTGACAGTAATTCGCAAACAGTTTTCGTGGTAGGTTTGTTTATTTCAAGCGCCTGTAAAATCACTGTCCAGTACACTCACGCCTCCCTTTCTAGTCGCCTATGCAGGTAACGCGACTCCCTATGAGCGGCTGTGTAGTTGCCTATTCCTCGAAGCCTAACATTTGGTGCACAAAGTGTGCAATGGGGGCTCTCGGCAGGGCCTACAAAGCGGAGGAAACGAGACGTTCCCGTCGGAAAAACAAGCACGTTTGGAACAAGCGCCCGGAAAGGAAGCTGTAGAGAAGGCAGTGGCCGCGCTTGCCTTCTTCCATCTCTCGCCTCTCGGGACAGCCCGTCCGGTCGGGCCCGTATAGCGACAGCGGTGGCTGCGGCGGCGATTCCCGGACCAATAAGTTCAATCTCGTTCATCTTTTCCCCAGCTTCCTTTCTTCCTTCGCCCCGCCGCATCTCGGGGCTTTCCCCGTTTGCTGAAACGCTGTCGTCGCCGCCACGGCCACCGCTGTCGCCTTTGAGGCGTCGCCCTGTCGGCAACGGCTTCCCTTGCTGCCCTTAGGTTATTACGACGTTTTTTCTTTATCTGCGTTGTCCTTTTTCTTCCCTTTTCGGGCTTTCATTTAACGTTGTACTTCTTCGCTGGGTGCCTCTGTTTTCGCTCGTCTCTGGTTCCCCTCGCACCCTGGAGCTTTCAACCTCTATGAGGAGGAGGAGGAGGCGAAGAGAGGGATGGAGGAAGGGGAGGAGGCTTTTTCTCTTTGATGCGGCGCATCACCAGAAGTGGCTACTACTGAAAGACGCCCACGTCTTTGCTTGCCCGGTCCGGCTTTTCCCGAAGTTCGCAAGAGCAAATCTAGCCGGCTCCGGCGCTAGCTAGCTCGGCGTGCCAAAAAGAATTCCGAAGGCTTCCAACGTCTCTTCTTCTTGCCCTTTTTTTTCCTGGACGTTTGTATGCGTGCTTATGCTTCATTCCAGATTGTTTTTCTTACTTTTTCTGCGGATTACAGACACGCGGTGTGTACGTGCATCGTGTATCTTTGTGTGTTTGGATGCTGTGGTGGCTATTGGTCGGGACTGCGCCGGACGCTGCGGCTGTTGGCCACCACCGGACCTTTTCCTTTGAAAAAAGGATTGCGGCAGACCGCCCTTTGACGGCGTCGACTGGAGAAATATGAGACCAGCTAAAAGCCTCTCTTCGGTCCTCCCACTCGCGGTCCGGTCTTTCGTCTCTTATTCCTTTCGTTTGTATCCGGGGGTCCTGTTTCGAGCTAGTTTGCGGCTTCCGTTTTTCGTTATTCTGCGCAGACACATCCCAGAGCAAACCAGTTTTGCCATCGGATTTGGCGTTGCGGGATTTCAATTCCGCGAGCCACGTTGACGCCTGTGCGGCGGCGGTCGCGTCTCTGAGCGACGCATCAGTGGCCTGCTTTGGCGTTTCTGTTTTGTTGGTGGTGAATTTCTATCGTTGCTGCATGACGGGCGCTAAAGGCGATTTGCCTTTACTGGGTGTTCCTTTTCTGTTCAGTGTTTAGTAAACAGCTTTTCGAAGGGCATTGGATCGTTATTTTAAAGTCGTTTTAAATGTTTTGTTTGGGTTGAAACTGAAATCATACTTAAAGTTTATTATTTCACAAGATCGATAACTGGTTTACGAAATTATCTGCAGCACTTTTAGAGCCGTATTCCTGCCGTGAAAAATTTGTCCCTGCTTCCTAGTAACAAAAGCATCGAACGTTCATATTATGGTTCTCTTCGCTGCATTATCTCGAGCGAAATGAGCTGCAGTTACCGGAGGTTGGGTTTCTCTCAACGCATAATGTGTACCGCAAGCTATTTCAAATCTGACAAGCTATAGCTCACATGTTATGTAGGCAAGTACTGTGACAACTGATGCACGTTACAAAAGCATGCACTAGGGGAAGGAGGGGGGGGGGAAATCTGAATTAGTGGGTTAAAGCATGCCCTCTTGCATGGAGAAGACCTCTTCATGACAGCAATGTACAATCACCCCCCCCCCCCCCCCCCCCCGCGTCCTTCGTATTCCCTCACCTCACCCTTGTCTTTCCACCTTGCATACGGATATCAATATAATCCTCGCCAAATATGACCGCAATAGCGCAGACTTAGACAATATGGCCTCTTGTTGAAGTCTTGATCAGCGCGTTGAGGTTTCCTATCGCTCCCAGCGTTCAGCTTGTGTTTCAAGGGTCACCTCCATCTCTCTTCTGTGTGAGCTGCTGCAGCAGTGACCGCGACTGTGATGACCCAGACTCACTGTACGTTTTATAAAATGGTCAGACGTTGAACATGGGCAGCAGCAATGATTACGGGGAGGACAGTGGCAAAAGCGAATGACAGTGTGAGCCTGTCCTTTGCACTAGTGGAGAAGAACATATGAAATATTCGAGGACTGTCTGTTCCGAAAACTTCTTACTGCTTGCCATCTAGCAGAGAGAAAGCGACTGCACTGGCATGAGCAGATAGATTTCCTTTTCTAAAAATCTAACCTACACTTTAATGTAGACAGGGGCAACTGCTTGTAGAAAATTCGCTGTGAAATAAACGGTTTACAGTTGGTTTCCCACACAACTCGAACTATTTGCGCAGTGTCCACCAAGAGCCCAATGCCGCGAATTCGCGACATCCTGGTTTTTCAAATTTAAGTGACGATAACCAGCTTTTGTCATTGGTGTTTGAATATCTTTTCAGTAGCAGCCATAATGTGGAGGTAATTTTTTTCTTTTCCTCACAATATGGACTTTAAAGGGTTAAAATGCGGCGTACTCCGAAAGGTGGTTCTTCGAGACAGTGCGCACTCACAAGCGGCTGCCACATCACTGACTTCCATTTGCTGCTGTGGTCTGTCAGGTGTGCTGTCTTGTTTTTTCATTCCTTTTGCTTTTTTTTTTCGCCAGACTCGGAAAAGGCTCTCGCTGAGTTCCGCCTCCCCCAGTAATTATCAGATAAGTTCCTTCATATCGTCAATAGCTCTGAAAGTCCCACTTTCAGTATTTTTGTCGTTTTTTTTCCTTCAAAGTAAGAAGAACACTGGTTAAGAACACTTACAAATGTACGGATACTGTCTGTGACGACATTGTAAAGCTTGCTCAGATCTGCCGCGTGCTTCGAAGCTTGCCTGAAAACTTACTGCGCAATCTGCGGAGCATCCGAGCAATGTGTGCTTTATTTTTCATTTTTTATGAGGGCCACCAGCCCTGTATATTTTATCTTTCAGGCCGCGGTCTACTATAATCAAGTATGCGACCAGAATCAACATTAAGATAAGAACATCTGCAACCCCCACAAAGCCCTGCAGTGACTCCTGGGAACAAAGAGCCCTACAGTCTTCATCTCTAAAAAGGTTAAGGATTTCCACTGCGGCTCTCAGGTCCACTTACAGCCACGCAATGACGCGTGTTAAGCGAGATTTTTGCAAAGTGCGGTTAGACAGTTTATTAGACGACTCTTGTCGGCAGTAGAGGGACGACAGCCCATGATTATTTGTGACTCGTGAGTGGTCACAGAAATGTCAAGTTGCCGCTCATGACGGTCAGCTTTTTCTTCGTGCACAAATGACCAGTGCATCTGATTTTCTCCAGAGTTTATGAATTAAAGGACATACGAAAGAATGAAAAAAAAAAGATTCAATTGATCATTTGAACAAGGACGCTGGTTTGTGCACTATCGTGCTCAACATGTGTTGCAAGGCGTGCGAATTGAACCAACTGAGGTTTGCGGTTTATAGTAAGTTCACCTTCATACGGTGCACCCAACTAGTGCAAATATATATAAAAAAGCTTTGTACTTTGCTTTGAAAGTTATATGCACAAATTGTTTCTAACAACGCTGGAATCGCAGTCCTTTGAGAACTGAGCTTCTACACTCCATCTCACGCCTTGCTGCTCATGTAGTATAAGTGTTTTAAAATCCCATCATTTCTCTTCCCCAGTGCACGCAAAGCCAACCAGAACACCCTTCTGGTTAACATCCCTGCCTTCTCTCTTCCTCTCTATCTATCCCTATCTCTCTAACAGGCCTCTTGTTCTTCTCGATTGCTCCATCCCAGCTACATTGACCCGCGTTTGCCAATGCGTCATCTGAACAGCTTCATTGGAGGGCGTTTAACAGTACTAATACGCAGAAAACCACAGAGTTAAGAGCAATATTATGCATCTTAAGTGCGCCTTGCATTCATTGGAGGAGACAAAAGCTGCATGAACGAATCCACAAGACAAATGCGCTGAGCGAATTACTTTCGCTTTCTTCTTTTCTGGAATGAACGGGTCGAATAAAACAATTCGCTCTTCTCCCGTCCGTTCTGATCGTACGGCCCACAGCATCGGGCGACGAGGGTGTCTGTGCGGGTGTTCTATTTTTTTTTCTTTTTTGTGCTTGTTTTTAAAGCGGGCTCTAGATTTTCTTTCAGCACATTTCTACCCTTTTGAATTTTTGTTTCAGGCGTTCTCGGTTACCCCCGCTAGCGCGTTATTCCTTCAAGGGCCATTAAACTCGCATTGCCGCAACGCTAAAGCGAGCATTGATGACACCCGATGTGTAATCGGAGGCGTCCTCCAAATTGGGGTTATGGCAGAGTGCAAGCCGCGCTGGGTGAGATCGGGAGAGGGCGACAGGGGAAAGCGGCACTGGCAGGGAGCGAAAAAGGGGTTCGTGTTAAAAAAAGAAAGAAAAAAGCGCAATTGCCATCTCTCTTTTCAATCGCTGCCATTCTGCTTGAGCGTTCAAAGCTTCACCACTCTTCTTCTCGTTTCCCACAATTTACCGTCTTTGTTTTATGCGTCTCGCGCTCCGTTCGTTTGTTTCCTTGTCTTTTTTTTCTTTTCACAATCATTTGCCTGCTTTCAAGCGCTATAGTAGCCTGTCCCGAAGCATTGTCTCTAACGGGCGTCATTCCTCTCATTCTGGGAATAATCAAATTTCCAGCGCTTGTATCGATTTTCTTTTCTCTTTCATTCTCTCTCGCTCTTTTACGTTGTTCTATAACATCTGCTTCCTTTGGGGCTGCGATCATCACGTGGTGCCGGTTTTAATGGCTTATTCTAACCGGTTTTGTCACTACCTGCGCATGTTTAGGTTCTAAAAATATGCTCAGCGTGTGCTTCGTGAATGAAAAATGCTTTCCTTCTTGCCTCCTTCTTATTCCTGGAAGTCCTTAAGCTTAAGCTTCGCCGTGAAGACTACGTCATTAGGGACAATAGTGAGTTCTTGTCAGCAATAACAATCACAACGTGTCGCGCAAAATGTGATTAATGTATAAATCTCGCAACGTAATCTTCGCAGTGTATAACTCTCGTACTTTATAAAAATGCGAAGAAAAAACGCAGAGCATAGATAGCAGCAAGACGATGAAGCGTACGTGCTTATAAATGATACGGACATTGTAACACATACATGGCACCTATGTTCGCCGTTATGCAGGCAAGTATTGCTCGTTTACTCAGTTCGTTTGATTCGTTTTCTCGGTGCCGAACTCAAGAAGGCAAATTTTGCAATGATGACACCGGCGTTTTTCTTCTTCAGGATTATTCTAGCGGTAATGAAAGTAGAAACGATGCTGAAATGTTAAAGCTTTCGAAGCCCTCAACTATAGTCCGATACGACTCAAGAACAGAGTACGAAATGCCCCTCGCAGGCGACCCTCCAACCAACACTGTCGACCTGTTGTCACGACGTCATGGTCAACCTCCTTGCACTTGCTAGAATGGCATCGCAGGTTGCTTGAAGGTGAAAGACGATGGACGTCATGACGTTATGACTATCAATCGGCGCCACAGATTGAGGGCTTTCTGTGAAATATAACTAACCTCGTAATAACGAAGTTGAAGCGGCCCGGCGATTTCTTCGTTATAGCGCGTGTTGACCGAGCCTCTAAGTAGAGTCGTCATTCCTTCGTTATATCCAATATTTTGTTATAAACCGTGTCGTTAATATGAGGTTCTACTATATATAAATGAGGTGTGAGAGAAGGTGTTTCTATACTTATTTCATGTCCTTCAGAAAGGAATAATTAATGGCGTCACTTTAGGCGGCTAGTACATGCCAGCCCAACAAATATGCGGAAAACAACATCTGCAGGAACGAGATATCTCAAAGCAAAAAAATAAAGCTGCGTTCCTGAATAGCACAGTAACGCCCCTGTCTTAGACGCGATAAGCGTGCCGACCGCATCGAGGGTCGGGTCAAGCGAAATAAAGCGGACGTATCGGTTTCGGAGTCGGGCTCACCGGGGCGGATCGGACGTCGATCAAAACACCACTTGTTTCCTCGCTAAACTTTTCTTCGCTCGAACATCTACTCCTTTTATATTCCTTCTTTTTTAGCTGTGGTGACAACGTTCTTGCAGCACGAGTTGTACTGATTCAAAAAAGAAGCTACAAAACCATAGGTCGTCTTCATGAAGAGAGAAGAAAATATGGCCGAATAACAAAAAATAAAGTTGAGACAAGGGCGCTTCAGTCAGCCAGCACGGCTCCAAGAAGGGTCTCGCTCACATGTGGAGAGGGGAACGGAGAGAAGGTGCCGAAATAAAGTGGGTTAAAGAGGGGGGAAAACTGTCAAAACAAAGCGCGGAACACCACGTAGCATGCTCCGAATCTACCTCGCCCCTCCCTCCTTTCTCACCCACTGCCTCCACCACCACCACCCCCCCTCTCCCGCCGCTGTCCCCTTCGCCATCGAAGCGTGAGCGTTGGCTGACTGCTTCGTTTCTTCGCTCCAGATTTGCCGTTCGCGCAATGATTGCACCAGCCCAGCCTTCGCAGCCGCTTATTGCTCCTCTCTCTCCCTTCAGTTGTTGTTTGGCCGGACCGCTTATATATTTTCTGCTGTCGTCCTCGCGACGTCGTCATTTGTTGCAGGGAAATCAAGAAGGACGAAGCAGTGACGCCGTGACGACAGCTGGTCTGTGCGCCCTCCCTCCCTCCCTCCCTCCCTCCCTCCCTCCCTCCCTCCCTCCCTCCCTCCCTCCCTCCCTTTCTTCCTTTCTCTAATTCGTTGTTATACTGGGAGCCCCGGGAATCATAGAACCGGCACTAAAGAAAGGATGATGGTTTTTATTCGGATCAAATTCATGTGTTTGTTTAGTTTTTATGGTGGTGTGTATTATTAATGAATTACTGTTTCACCGCGTGATATCAGAGAGCTTTTTCCGGATCGCGTGGTTCTGGGAGCGTGCCCTAAACGCTTGTGAATGTATGCTTACACCACGTATGGTTAATTTATAGTTAAAGCTGCAAACTCTCTATTAGGGGCACAAACAATCTTCGTGAATATTCAACTGAAAAGAAATGGGTTATGCATGATGTGGACTGGACAGTGTGCCACAATTACTCTAGCAGCATGGGGCTTGGCCAGAATTGTTATCTTCGTAGTAACTACTTGCACTGAGGCACTCTCTGTAGCGGGGGCAGAAAGTTAGGTCGGCAGACGAGATTGAGAAGTCTGCGTGGGTAGGGTGGCCTCAGCTCCCACAGGACAGTGTTAGTTGAAGAGATATGGGAGAGGCCTTTGCCCTGCAGTGGGAGCAGTAAGGCTGATGATGATGATGATGATGATGATGATGATGATGATGATGATGATGATGATGATGATGATGAACAATGCACTGGATATGGAATATTTAAATAGGCACTGATTACCGCTCCTAGAGGTGCGTTTCACATGCAGACACAAAAACTCGTTTGTTTATATTTCAACTGCTGTTGCAGCTGTTGGGTGGATAGTAAGATAGGCAGGGGCCTTCTAGGAACTGGAGACTTCATTTATCACAAAGGCCTAAGTGTGTTGTAGATATCTGTTTGCAACATGCCAGAGATCTTTGATATGTTTTTAGAGGAGTATGTGCAATAGTTCGTGTTATTGTGATGAATTGTGCTCGCGAAGCAGGTTTTAAATGTTTCTACTTTCATTGTAGGAAAACATGTCACTGTTCTTGAACAAATACCGGAGCCCAGGTGGCGTTTGTACGAAGTTAAGTATCTAGTGTTCCTAATTTTTTAAATGAGTTTCATGGAGTATAAGTCCAAGCTGTCAAAACCCCGCACGATATTGTTACAAAAATAGCCAGAAAGTACGCGGGAAATTGGCGGACTTGGGGAAAGTGTAAAAAAAAGCAAACAAGAAAAGGGCGTAGTATATTCTAGTACTAGTCCCGAACACCTTCTTCATGTTGCTGAGGTTTGGCCATCCCGTAGCTCAAGCGGAGAAGGTTTCTCGACGGCTTTTGCCCGCACGGCTCCTTTCTCGAAGCAAGGTGCTTAATTAAAATATGGTGTGCTTCCGTGCGGTGGAAGTTTTATTAATAAAGATCGGAGAGGAACAGGAGTGTCAAGCAGTTCAAGAAGTAACCCTAACGTTTTATTACTCTTTCCGGCGGACAGCTTTAGGCCTTTTTTTTTTCTTCCCGCTCATTTAATTTTCCTCGCTCCTTACTTAAGTCTGAATCTCCTGCTTTTCGATCGAGCTGTCATGGCGTTATGCTCGGTTCCTACAAAGCTGGCAAAAGTTTTTCATTTACTTTAGAAACAGCGGCTGCTGTTGGAGTAATTGAGACCATAGGGTTGCCTCGAAGCTGCGGTGGTGTCTGGAATATTAAAATACAAGGATATAGAGCTGCTGTAGTCCCCGTAGGCACCTTAGACCCGGGGCTCCACCCAATCACCAGAAAAGGCTTCGCTCGACTCACTAAACATTTTTCATTCATTCTGCGAATGAACTTTTAAGACGCGCATAGTAAGGCTTGCTTTGGTATTTTCAGCGGCACCCTTTCGTTATATACGTGAGTTTGATATGCTTTTGATAGGCCGTAGAAAAAAAATTAAAATGCTAAACATTTTTGCCTCGCTAGTTGCTAGCGCAACGTGTGCGGTCCCGCGTCTTCCAAATCAGTGTGCTTTTATGACGTCACCATTAAGTGGCGCGCGGATAATGGCGCGCAGTGCAAAGCTCGTGGGCTCATAGTCACTCAGTCGCTCGCTACCGTGGAAGAAATGATGTGTTGCTGGAAGCAAAACGCGGAGGGACTTCTCGACTGTCGCCACAAACGTGAGCGCAAGCGAACACTAAATGAAAGCCTGTAGATGCACGTCCTTGAAGCTGAACGAAAGCGTCGACGGGAAGCTCCCAGTTCCGAGATGAAGAGACAACACCACCGTAATGAGTATGTGCGCTCTCACGGAGCCGCCGCTGGACGCAAGAGAGAAGCAAACAACGGTGGTGTACCTGGGAGTTTTTAGCGTCACTTTTTCGCCAACATCTTCCTGTTTATGTGTTCAGCCAGTGAATGAATCTCAAAGATGATTGGAATCTTCGGGATAGCTGTAGGCTTAATGACTTCATTCTTCGGTAACTTCACAGTGAGGCGGTGTTAAGCTATCTGCCAGTGCTGAAATTGGTAACGTCTTTGATGGGCGCTTGATGACTTTCTCAAGTATGTTTTTTTTTAGCACTAGCCACTCACTTGCCTGGTGTAATTAGTTATGTATGATACAAAAGGAAGAGATTTAGGCTGTCTAAGCACGGAAAAATTCTTAAGTACAAACAAAACAAAGGTTTTAAAATACCACATATGTTTCTTTGTCTCAGGTGCAAGGAAAATATTGCGTGGTTGTCTTGCTATGACTGATGTGGACGAAAACCATGAGCATTGATAAATATCACAATAATAAAAAAATTATTCACTAACCAAATAAACCTCCAAAGGCAGCAATAGTGATTTATATTTAAATGTTCCGACTAAGTATTCGTATTAGTTATCGTTACAGCGTAACGTAGCAATTTGAAGACAGCAAAAACAGCATACCGAAACCAAAACTTTGCTGAGTGGCTGGGGGTGGTGGTCTGTCATTATCTTTGTTTACATGAAGCCGATGCTAGCTTGTCGAGTCAGGCTGTGCCAGATGTCGTATTGACTCAACCTGACCCGGCCGCGTTTATATGCACCGTTTATGGCAGGCCGAAATAGCCGCTACACAAAGCGTGAAACAAGGAAACCACGCGCAGAAACTAGATGAGGAGGAGAAACGCCCAGACGAGCAGTTCTCGCTCCCCAGCGCAACACCAGCCCGACCAGACAGGAGGCAAAAAGGCGCTTGCCCGACGCGGCAGCGTACGCATGCGCCTTCCAAACGGGCCGGGCCAAGTCACACTACCCCGTGCAGTCGGGCTGACCGTGCCCAACCCCCTAACGTTTTCATGAGCCCAAGAGGCGTACTCGACCCGACTTAGTAGGGCTCATGTAAACGCCCAGAACGTTTATGACGCAGAGATTGCGTCACACGCAATTCTGAGAAAACTCTCGGACATGCGTTGAATGACTCGAAAAGCGACTTCAAAATATGGCTATATCTATGAAAGGTCTTGAATGGTTGAACGCAGATTTAATTTTTTTTTGTTCAGCAAGTGGTTAGTGGGCATCAACGTGCGGGACTTCATGCGAAAAAAAACTGACGCAGGTTTCTCGCATCCTTAAGAGGAGAGCGCCAAAGATACGAACCAATTACGGTAGGCAAACGATAACTTTTCAGTCCACTAAACTGTAGAACCGCTCTGAAATAGACGTCAACTTCAACAAATCCTTTGCTATTTTTAAAAGTGAATGTAGAAGCATCTTGGTTAACTCCGGAATTTCATACACGGCTCAATGAGTTGCTTGAACGGTTGAATAACCATATTCTAGATTTTTCCGGGGTGTTTACATGAGAATTGTATTGCCACTGTACATGTATTGCGTTTAATGTTTTCATTTGTTGTTGTATTTTTATTTTTGTGCTCCGCTGCCTCCCAATGTCGTTTTGCATACCGGCATGACCTTGAAGAACGGGAACAGTAGAGCTTTCGCTCCGGAAGAATCTTGGGAAGCTTCAATGTGCCCCACCATCTCAGCACACTTGTGATTGTGCACAGCTCTTCGATCCTCCCGCTTCGGCCAGGCACTAGCGTTGCGATCTCCGGCTCAGCAGCTGAATGGCATAAGCGCTAAGCAACCACTATAGTCATGTGTCTTTTGTTTTTGGATAGGCTAACAACGGACTGCTTCTTCGGCATGAGTACCGCATTAAGTAAAACACCACAAAATAGTCATTTCCTAGATATGTCACACTCGTCCACCCTTTATTTGCCTTAGTCGGTCCAGCCTTGAGGGATCACCAGCAGCCCGTTAAAATTGCCTTTACACAAACCCAGCAAACAGAAAAAGCTCGTTAGAATTGCACGCAGCAGCAAAATAGCAGGCAGCTTAACGCGGAAAAGAAACGAATGCCATGACATATTGTGCGGCGGACCCGCTGTTTCAACTTTTTGTGACAGGTGGTACGTTTCTTTAGCCTGGCTTTTTTCTTTGGTGTTAACGCATTGGGAGTTTTTGTCGATGTGCATAATGGCGATTTTGAACGTCTTAAAGCGAGGCCATACTTTTTGACCGCGTTGCGAGCTATTCCAGAACGAGAATACACAAGTGTAAAGCGTGAATAAAAAGTGATGAAGTTGAATCTACAACTATTCCATCACTATAGGTGCACGTGCGATAAGAAAGAAAAAGACGTGACCGCTAGAGATATTGAAATAACAATTTTTCTCGACTTTCTGCGCTTGTATAACGCATCACAGCAATACCGGCGTACCACTCAGTAACCAGAAAGAGCTTTCTTTGACTAAAGCAGTTTGGAACTTTTGTTTCTAATTACGCAGATGGATTCCTTGAAAACAGGCAAGCTGACAAGCGAGAAGGCAGGTGGAAGTCGAAGCAGCCGCGAAGGCATTTCACTTGGTGTTACGGGACTACCCGTTTGGGCACAGTTGCTCTCTTTGGGATCGTTTGCAGTTCCACAGCTGCCTCACGTCGTCACGATCAGTTTGCCACTCTAAACACGAGTACGCCTGTATGGGAGTAAAAAGGAAGAAGTATGCCCTGTAGCGCACTCTGTTTTGTAAATGGAGTTTTCTAGAAGAGAGCTTACTTCCTTTTTAGTCCTTTTTTGTTACGAATGTATACTGTGGATCAGGAGTTTCCCTACTGCCGGCCTCGCTACATTTTAGTTGTGTACCATCTGTTGATGAATTTCATGTTACAGTGTCGTAACTGAGGCCTCAGATTTTCTTTTGATGCATATAGCGAGAAGATATTTTAGTATTGGCATTTAAGCTGACAATGGGCAGAGCTCATTTTGCCTGTTACTTTCCTTCGTATTTGGGTGCTTCACCTCAGTGCAGTCTATTGAACAACAAAGCACGCTTTACAGGAGAAACAAAGAACGAAAAATGGAGGCAAGGAAGGAAAGACATATTTAGATAGAAATGTCATTACGATATTATTGCACCGCTTAACTAACATTACGGATTATTAATTTCTCAAGAAACTACCTATCCTTCCAAATGAAATCTTAAAATTGGAGGTTAAAAAATGCGGCATCCAGTGTTTACGAGCACGCCTATACGACATCCTGCTTCTTCTTTTTCAGTGTCCATCCCTAGTTTGGCATCGCAAACACCGTTGCTACTTCAAACGGAATAGAAGCAAGTAAGTTTTGTCCGCTTGGTGTTGCCGCGTGCCGCGTTAGGGGGCTTTGTCTCTAAGTTTCCACAGCGAGCACGCGCGATTGCCCCAGTCGAATGTCGTGGTTTTGTCTTCCAGCGGCTCAGTTTTGTCGGTTTTCGGTTCCGGCTTTTCCTCCTTTTTTTCTCGCATCCTTTTCTCCTAAACCCCCGTTCCGTTTTATGCTAATCTAAAAGCGCAACAAGATGACAGTGAACCAAAAACCTTCCGCCGCAGACGAAGCCGGATGAAAAAAGTTCTAGGCGATAAAAAAACACGATGTTGGCGGAGCTACGCGCGCTTTAGATGTTTTTCGCGCTGCATTGTGCGAAGCGAGTAGCGACGCGTTTCTGCGAATGAAGCGGAGGACCCTTTTGTTTTACTCTCGGGAGGGGTGGCTTGGTCGAGAACGGCTGCCGAGCGTGCTGTCTTATGCTGCTAGCTGTAGTGCGCGGTAGCTTGGGTGAGCATCAGGGCTGAGGCGGCGTTCGAGAGTGAGGGGATGTTCGGGGAACGAAGAGGAGGAGGGGGAGAGTTCAGCATTGTATAGTGAGGCGCGAATGAGATAGGGGGTGTGGTGATGCAGCAAAGTAAAACCGACGAGCAGCCAGCAGGAGGCAGTCGGAACCAAAGCGGGAGCGTTTGCGCCTTCTTTACGATCGCTGTAAAAACAGGACGCGTGCTACGCTTGCGTCGCTTTGACGAAGTGCGGCGCGACAGTAAAGCGACAGCGGCGGCCTCCCAATCCGACCGCTGCCCTTTCCGGTTCGCCCCTTCTCTCTCTCTCTCTCATTCGCCCGTCCTGGCCGCACATTTGCCGTCTGCACCACTCGGCACAGTGGTGACGCTAGCTCACCCGCTCTCCCTCGCTGCTTTTCCTGACAACATTCGAGCTGGTAACATTCTCATTGCTGCCCCACGTACAGGGAGCACTCTCCCTCACGGAGCGGTCGTGCGTTGGTTCGAGTGTGAGCGATGAGAAGCTCTGCTTTACTACGTACGAAACCATGCTAGCACTGTGGCCATACCCAGAAATTCTGGACAAGCGCATTTTTCAACGGAAAGTTGTTTATGAACGCAATTATTTCATATGTCGTAAGATTCCACTATAACAACAAATATATCCTTGGATTTCCTTTTAGCATCTTTCAGCAGGCTTGCATTTTTTTGTTTTGCAATTAACGTCATTGCTGTTGTCAAAAACGTTCGCCATTGGTTTTCTACGAAAATCTCAACTACTCTTTGCGGGTGATCAAAAGAAAAGTTTTGCTACGCATCGGATGGATGTGTCATTATCTTCAATATTTCCATAACGGCAGCTCACACTATTTCACAGTAGTTTCACAAATAAAACTGATGATCACGAATCCTGGACTTAAACCTTGTTGAATTTATATCGTGAACACTTGCACCTCATGAGTCAAATATTTCAACTTGACATTCTGACACTGAAAGGAACCATCAACTGAAAGGGGCCACCGAAAGGCGTCAAGCAGCGGAGCTTAGAGCATCTTCTTGAGGAAACCGACGATTGAAAAGCTGATCTTGTTCATATCTGCTAAGAGGAACAACATTCTTGTGCGAATCAATGTGAGTACTAAAATTAGACACATGGAAAACAGGAACACTCACAATACTAACATCACCTTTCCCGTTTATGTTGGAAAGGATTACACGGAATAAAACACCTACGTTAAAAATAAGAAAAAAAAGGAACCTTTTCTACACGCACACATACACCCAAACGTTCATGCCTAACTGTCAAACGTGAAGTGATATTTGTAAAAAAGAAGGTGGCACAGGAAACGAAAATATGAGCCATAAAGGGAACTGTTTTCTGATACCATTTCGAAGCTATAAAAAAAACTACGCACGCATTCTGATAGTCTTTAGTGGCGAAATCAGAATTACCTGGTCGACCTTACTATTATCTGGGCTATTGCAAAGCTAGACATTCAGATTTGAAAACGAAAGCTGTGCTGCTTTTGGCACTTTCAATAATTGAAGCGTAAGGCTTTGTTACAGCGTAACCTACATTTAAATGGTTCCTCGTAGTGATTAAAGTGGGGGTTTTTCTAGGTTGATGAGCATATCGCTTCGCATTCAGGAGTGTAATTCCAGATGTTCATAATGCACACGCCTTCATGCTGGCAGCATGCTGATCGAACGCATTCGTAATATATTGCGATTATTTATGTAAACCCGAGCAACGCTATGCCAAAACGACAAGCGTGTTTTTTTACATCAGTACTTGAACTGCATTAGCTATGTTTCACTGCCGTTTAGACACGTTACGTACACCGCTGGAAGAACATACAACGACGTTGAAGAGGATGACTTTAGTGTTCTTAAATGCTCATAAAAAGAAAATAAAGCGAGAAATAGCTCATGATATCCACTCTATCCAAATTCGGTTGCAAAAGAACGCCACATTGCAGTTTTCATTTGCAGCTGCAAAGCTACACAGTTGCATAGCTTTCCTTCGTAGACGTATGTCCGTGCTGATGTTGATGCTAATCAGTAGCAGTTATTAACTGGACTTCAATATACTCACCCTTAAGAGATTCTCCTAAAAACATTGAACTAAACGTTATAATACAACGGCATCTTCCGCTGATTGTTTCCTCGTGCTTTAGGGAGCTTTTGAAAGCAGCATCGTACTGTATTAGTCGAAAGAGCGCACCCTTCGTGCCTTCGAATGGTACTTTTCGAGTGCAATTCTTCGGCTGAGAGCGCTATGGGACGCTCTCAGCCTAGACGTCAGAGCGACCAAGTGCTCTGGGCTATGTGGCCACTTTCTACTAATCGTACGACAAGTAGATGTGTGACAGTGTTTGGCGAATTTCGTTGGCCTAAAGCTTCTGCGGACCTCGAGTACGAGAGCGTCAGCTTATGCCTGACTTTCAAAGCCCTTTTTTGGCGCACGTAGATTCATTCGTCCTAGCACTAATTGGTGGCTGCACCAGCGCAGTGTCGATGCACGGCTAGGGTTAGCCCTCGAGCACTTCTGCGCTGTTTTTACGGCTGTGTTTCTGACAGAGCATTTTTGCGGTCACGTTTCTGTATTGTCCTGTCTCAGCAAAACACGCGCTTGTTAGTGCAAAGAGTGCAAGAACTTTTTTCTGTGCACGGTAGAAGCGAAATATTTTAGTGGCTCAGTAGTGGCAGTGTCACTCGTCGAAGTTGTACTGTGGTCGCTCCGCTGACCAAGCTGGAAGTTGAGTAACAGAAAGTTTAACACTGTGCCGGGCACAAAGCTCTTTGTCAACCACTGCTCTGGAGTTAGGATACTGACGTGGTTTGAAGAAAAGGTGGGTGGAACGTGGAAAAAATTAAATGTGTCGAACGATTTGTGCTAGCCAAGGTGCTTCCGCACTGGTCTGTTTCTTTAACGTGACAGCTGTGAAAGTGGCTCGCATACTGTCAGCTTGCCGGCGCATTCTCTGGCTCAGATTCAGAGCTCTCACTCAATCTGCGCGCTTCGAATCAAAGGGCCAGAACGACTTGTCAAGACCCCGTAAAATTAGTGAATAAAAGAAAGTCTTTTCTTGAATACCTGGCGTTATGAGATACTCTTTGGTTACGGTGTTTATACCTTTGTGCTTGGTCTTGGTGTAGTTGTGATGATTGCTCGATGCGTTTGAATATAATCAGTTAGCATAATAATTTTGTGGCTATTATCAACCGCACAGGCCAGAAGACAGCTCAAGAGTTTAGTTTTCCTGATTTGGGCAATGAACTTGTTTTGGTTATTGACAATCCCATAAAAGAAACTTTCTTCCCCTTTCACAATGGTTAGTGGACTTCCACTCCGGTCGTGATCCACGCAACTTCGCCGCACGGGAATGGTCCCCGTGGTCTCCAGCGATGTCCCCAGGCCAGATTTCTTCTCCCAGACTGGCCACTTTACTTTTTACATCCCTCGACCCGCGTCGCTCTCGGGTCGTAAAGTAGTGAAAACCTCGGCGCGCGGTTTCCACGGCAGTGGCGGCGGACGCTCGGTGCGAGACTCGCTCATCCGAGAGAGAACGACACGCTTGCTTCCTGTGCTGCTGCTGCATCTTCGTGTCCAGGCTTGACCGCTCGCACTCTCGGAGGTGCCACGTGCGCCTGTTTATGTGCGACACTTTCCGGGTGTTCTCGTAGCCGTGTACGGCGCTTTAAATAGCCGACCGCTGGCTCGAATTTGTGTGTCCCTTTTTGCGCTTCTTCTCAGGCCGACGACGAGGCGTCCTTGGTGCCCCCGAAGTTTTTTTGGGGGGTAAGATTTCCGAATTTGGAGCATTATGTTGTTCCGCTGGCGCCGGTATTGTAAGGAGACATGAAGGCGCACTCACAAAAGCGCAAAGAGGACGTACTGTTGCGGGATGGCAATCTGGGCCGATTGCTTTTTGTTATGTAGGAAGACGTGTTAAATAGAATACGATGTAAACGAGGGGCAAGAAATGCCTACGTGGGCGCTGATACGTAACTGAAAAAGAGACAAATGTTTACTGCATTCGAATCAATGCGAAAACACCGGAGGTCGCGGCCGCTGCGCGAAAGCAGCCCGCTGCGCGAGAGCACTAGGCTGTCGCCGCATCCTAGCACGGTTGCGGCGATAGCCTAGTGCCCTCGCGCAGCAGCCTTTGAAACTGATCTGTTTGTGCCACCCTCGCCGGGTTCGTCACCCACTCGTGGATATGGATGTGATTTTTTTTTCTTTTTGATTCTTCTGCTGCGCAAACGTCGGCAAGAGACAATTTTGTTAGGCTCTGAACTTTCGGATTATTGCTTTCGCAAGAATATGTTTGAAAGAAACCTGTCTTGTGTACGTTGATTTGAAGCATGCGCATTTACGGTGCTTAGCGAACAACTGCAGCACCTGTTACTGCTCTACAGCACTTTAGAAAACGGCGTAGGTTTTGTCATTGTGACCACTTAACGCGTGAACTGTCTGAGGCCTTTCACATTGAAAGCAATGACGACTTATGCGTCAGTCAGCCCTCAAGTGCCTTCATCATAATTAAATAAACCTAAATGAGTACACATTAATACGTTGAAAAGTATATTACAGATAACTGATGGAGCCCTTCATTGTTTGGTTATAGTCTCCTCTTAGACATTGCAAGATCGTCTTTTCCCAACGCATAGAATGTTCTGCAGCTGTGTACGTGCGTCAGGCTTCTTAAATAATAAGGATTATGTACTTCACAGCGCAGCACATGTCACACACACACAAAAAAGGACGTAGACACGACGACCGCTAATGCACAAATGTTTATTCGGATAAGCAGTTAACGCTATGAAGTAGCCATCCTTAACAATGAGACAGCTACCGCCAAAAGAAACGCTGATAAAATTTCTGAGCTATTTCAGGTGGATTTCCGCAACTTGTGTAATTTATTCCTCTCTGTTTCAAGGCGCATGTTTCAGCATCAGGTAAATCTATGCCTGATGCTGAAATTGATATGCATTTATTTTTTTAACGACTTGAGTATGCATAGAGACGTTGATGCAGATAGTGGTGCAAGTGCTTCGTTAAGAAGGCAAAAAATTGGCGGTGGTTTAGCGCTGGTTAAACCTGGAGTGACGTGATAGCTACAGCTGGCCGAGTGGAACTTGCTCAGTGGAATTGCAAAGTCAAGTCTTTCGCCGCTGTTGCGCTGGGCGTTCCTTCTTCATATTCGCCCCACTTGACGCGGCGCATGCGCATAGATGGGGCAGCTCGGCTTCGCCGGTGCGCCGCGCCTCCGGCAGCAGCAGCTGCTCCGCACCACGTGGCTAGTCACGTGACGAACCGCGTGATCAGCCACGGTGCCGCTCCGCCGGCAGCTGCTCCACACCACGTGACCAACCATGTGACAGCCACAGCGCAGGCGGCGCAGCCACAGGGTGGCGGCGCCGCCACGCCGAAGGCTCCAAATGCTACCTTAATGTAGCTATCGCTACAAAACGCACAAGATGTGGCATTTTGCACGAGACTAAGGCAAACCGCCCAACACATTCGAACGCAACTAAGATACTCTAAAGGACACGCCAGTAATATTCGTGAAGTGTGACACGACGTGTGAGGTGTGCTGTGAGGTGTTCTGTGAGGTGTGGTGTGAGGTGTGTGGTGTGTGATGTGTGGTGCGGTGCGTGCTAGCTGTGCCTGCATGTTATCCTCATTCTTTCAGAAGTCACGTGAAAACGTGAAGGTTCTGAGACTCCTTATTTAGTCGTCACGGCAGTCAGTGGCGTGATCGGCGAGGACAGATGGAAGGCAAACAGATGATGCGTCACCCGGGATTGAAGCAGCATCTTCTTGATTGAACCCGAGTTCTTGGGACTCAGGAGCTGAACGGCCTTAACTACTGAGCCACTGTGGAGGGTTTAGCTATAAATGAAATATTAAACACTACTAACTCGAAATGAAAGTGAAACAAACTCACACAGCACAGCGGATCTCCAACATGCAACGTAACCGGTAATACGATGGTACTGTCGGCAGGTGTGATGTAGTAAAAGTTCGTTGGAGGCTTTTAACTGCGGGAAGGCGAAAGCCGCTTGCGACTCAATTTACTGATTTGAATTTGCCGTGCTTGAATTCATTTCACGAGAGACGAGAATAAATACCCGCCGCGGTGGCTCAGGGGTTAGGGCGCTCGACTACTGATCCGGAGTTCCCGGGTTCGAACCCGACCGCGGCGGCTGTGTTTTTATGGAGGAAAAAGGCTAAGGCGCCCGTGTGCTGTGCGATGTCAGTGCACGTTAAAGATCCCCGGGTGGTCGAAATTATTCCGGAGCCCTCCACTACGGCACCTCTTCTTCCTTTCTTCTTTCACTCCCTCCTTTATCCCTTCCCTTACGGCGCGATTCAGGTGTCCAAAGATATATGAGACAGATACTGCGCCATTTCCTTTCCCCCCAAAAAACCAATTATTATTATTAGAGACGAGAAGAGCAGCTGGCGCGAGAGTGGCAGAGAGATCACGTGACATCACAAGGTCACATGACTCACTGCTATTGTAATCGACCATGCTACTACAAAAGCACAGATTGTGCGTGTGTACCAGCCTTACGTGAGTATTTTTCGTCAACGCGGCATTTTGCAGCTGTTTATGTTATGCCGCTATTGTGCATAATCCTTGTCTCCCTCTTTCTGCTTCTGATTCTTACTACATCATGGAATATCAGCATGAAGATGTGCTCCTCCGTTCCAGCTCTCCTCTTTTCTCGCAGTAACGCGTGTCTATCTCTCCCTCTCTATCTTTGTTCTGAAAACACACCTCGACATGGGCTGTTCCACGGCTAAGCCACTGAATAAGCTCGTCCAGCGCGTTGTAGGAGTAATAAGGAAGCGAAGGCGCTCGCTTGGAGGTGCATTGCAGAGACTAGAATTGGAATGGGCCTCCCCGCTCTTGCGGCGACCCAGCATTCGCAGGTCGGTGAACGGCGCTGGCAAACTCGAGATTTCGGGCGACGGACGCCGAAGCGCAACCAAGGCGTGGTCAACGAACCGTGCGCCGAGTCAAAACGCATCCATTACGCGGCAAACTTGACCGCTGCATGGCCAGGGCACAGCAGACGGAAGCTGTTTCTGGCCAGGTCGGGCTGCCCAGGCTTCATAAACCGACGGACTGCGGCGCTTTCTCCTCACTCCGTTGATGCGTGCGCGACGCCTCCTGATGGCTTCGCGAGGCATCGACGGCGACTCGCGTCGTTGCGCATGGCTTGAGCTGCGTCGGTTCACTTTGGGGCATGTTTGCTCTCTCCTGAAAATATTGCTCTAGCCCTCAACGCTTCCAGGCGGGGGGGGGGGGGGGGGGGGGGGGGGGAGGGGGGGGGTTCTAGTGTGCCAGAACTACGGGTTGCTGTTTGGCATCTTGCGCGAGTTAGGGCGGCATGTAGTATGAGAACATAAAAATTTGCAGTGGCTTAACTTGGCTAACCATGGAATTCAGCGAAAAGCAAGGACGCCTGCTAAGCGTCTGTGACTCGTCCATGGCAGCTCCGCTACAGGCTCGCTACAGCTGTTCTATATATACCCTCACGACCACGTGGCTATGAAGTGGTATCACGTGGTCTTACGACACCCCCGTCGGATGTCATCACGTGGCTTCACATCACCCCATCGGATTAAGTTAAGGTCAAAGGTCAACCCAAAGGTCACCCAATGGCAAAGGTCAGAGGTTAACTCAAGGTCACGGGTAAAAGGTCACCTAAATGTCATGGGTGCAGATCAGGAGTCAAGGGTTCGACATCATAACTGTAACACATATGCTCATACACGGCTAACGTGGTTGGGCTGAAGGTCGTTCAGAGTCATTCTACGGCCTACGCGGCGACTGCTTTACTTACAGCGTAGTGAAGCTTTTCGCTTCAATAAGCCAGCTTTTCTGGAAGTGGTTGATTAATATCAATGAGTACGATTCCTTGTGCTGCACTTCCTCTTTTGTTTATGTAGAATTTGCGGCCTATCATTGTTTATCAAGGGGTCAGTGAAGACAAAGTTGGCATGTATCAATAGGGTAAGGTATTATAATTATACAGAGGCCATTCTCACCTAAACTTGAGCCTTAACAAGCTATAAAAGACCAATAAACAAAATACGGGCGTCGCCTTCACCGGCTGAATTCGCAAATAAAAAGCATGTGCCCACACCCCTTTATTCACGTAGATCTCGGAGGCTACGTTGTACCGCCATTCACTTCAATATGGCGACAACCAGTCCTTTCCAATGTGGATGTTGCGAGTTTGAACTGACTGGTTGAAAGACTTTTCAATCCTAACTTTATTGCCAATAAATGCGTCTTTTTCTGCCAGACAAACATCAACATAGCCAGAAGGAGCCAGTGTGTAAATTTTTACAGCGAACCATTATTGGATGAAGTTGTCCTCGGTGCCATTTTGATCTCCATCGCCTAGTTTTGTACGAACCGTTCATTGTGTGTGTCTCGTAAAGAACTTCATGGCATCCGCCTTTGTTTTAGTAGAAAGCTGTATATTTTACCCTCAGCGTCGCTCGTGTTGCTCACGTATCTTGTCATCATCACCTGCCATTTTTACTCATTTCTGTCTTTTTCCTTCCTGTCTCCCCCACTGAAGGGTACAATGCCAGGTAGCACTTGTTAATTCAGCCAGTGTTTGTATACGTTAGAGCAATACAAATGTTTCTTCCCTCTCAGACATATAGAAACGTTCTTGTCCTTTTCATTTATACTTTCGGCCCCATCTGACTCGATAAATATACTTGAATCCTGTAAGTACGCACCACTCGTCTTGGTACACTGAAATCCAGCACTTGCCGAAAAGCTTTCTAAAATATCAGGCACACAATTTACGTTCAAGCCTGGCGCTACTAAGATGTCATCTATAGGTATCAGCAAGAAAGAGATGCAGCGCACTGAAATGAACCCATTGTTGATGAGTGAGACTATCGCGTTCATGCATGGCCCTATATCAGCAAGAGGCTATGATGCCAACCATGGTCGCGTAGCAGATCTATTGTGTCCTTAAGGACCCGAAGGCGTTACACAGAGGGGCACGCGTCGGTTTCCATGCAGCGAATTCCCATACGGTTTTCATACGGCGAATACAGTAATGCTACCGTTGCTGTTTACACCGTAATTATCTCTACATCAGTCGAATTTGTTATGATGGTACTCTCTTATCAGATTTTTACTTACAGCGCACATATTTTTAACAGGTATGTTGAAGATAATGAGAGCTGTGGTGGAAATGAGAACCTTTCTTCCGGATAAGGAAAATAAGGAAAAAAAAAATCCCTGCATTCGTAAAGCTCGATCTGTCGAAAACAAGCAGCTCTCGGGAATTTCATTTTAAATGTTTCGCAAAATGCCAAGTGCGAAGTGACGTCCGCGAGCTTTGAAATTAATTCGCTTATATAAATATAATCTCCACCCAGCTAATAGGTTTGGCGCATCGGCCAAACCTTTTCGCGGCTCTATTCAAGCCAATCGCGACGAAATCTCATCCGAGCGCACGCTGAGCTAAGTGACGCTGATGCACTTCCCAGTTTCCACTTTCCCCTCGCCCTCATTTTCCCAAACTTCTTCGTTACTTTCCGGTCGCCTTCTCTGCGCGCCTCAAGACCCGACTCTGCAACGCTTACCCTCCTATCGCCGGCGAGAATTCCAGATCTCCGGGTTCGCTCACAAAAACTCAATTTTCCGAAATAAGCACTTTATGCACCCCCTTTCCATCTTCGTTCGTCGCCTACGCCTGCCAGCAGCGGCAGCAAAGCAGCCCATTGGGCCTCCATATTTGCTGCGTCTGCACTGCCGACTCATCTGAATGTCTCCGTGCGTGCGTACGAGTTCTCAAAGGCGCGTCGCGCCGTCTAGGGCTTCACGCTTGCTTGGCATCTCGCCCTGCCTTCGTCTCTTCCTATACGTTTGCAGTCGCAGATATATCCGCACACACGCTGGTTCTAGCTCTCTCGCTCCTTCTTCCGTGCATCTTTGAGTACGCGCCTAAGCACGGTTCTCGCTTCGAGCTGGACCGCTTCGGTGCGCTTATGCCCCAATAGTTTGCATCAACCTTACGCCGTCCTTATCTTCCGCATTTCTGTTCGACCTCCTCTCCTATTTTTGCTGCGAAAGAGACAAACTTTCAGGCTTTTTTTTTCTCTATACATTTCTCTCGCTCTCTGGGAGGATAGATTTGCCATAGCTCACTCGTTTCGCGCCTTTTTCGCGAGAAGGGTACAGTATTACACTTTTGCGCGCCACTGGAGGCACGATTGCGCGCGCGCGCGTCTGTTTATGCGAGGTGCGCAGTCAAATTGGAGAATCTCGGTGACGGCACGAATGCTTTGAAGCGTTCAGTGAGGGCTTTACTTTTCTCGCTTCTTCGTTCTTTTTTTTATTTTCGCACCCGGCTTTTAGCACGCGCCTTTGATAGGCACGATGAGGAGAGGGGGAAAAAGTAATGATGGTGAGTTAGGAATCGAAGAGGCTTTCAAACCTCGCTTCGCATATCTACTTCGCACCGCCGGTGCCTACTATTTCCATCTAGCTACGTATTCTTACTCTACTCGGAAGGCATTTTTTTAGAAACTTATTCTCTGAATTTCCCGAGACTAGCGAAAATTGCATCGACTTTGCTACGACGCAAACTATATTGTGGGGCCTTTTTTTCTGACGTCAATTCACTATCAGTCACTGTCATATATGTTTTTCGTGTCTTCATAAAGCATTGAGACTTTGGCTATTTGCCTTGTAGTTATATGCTCAACCTGGAGGACACTCTGTAACCTGGTCGAGGTTGATAATTATGTTGTGTGATTTGTTATACATTATGTTACTTCTTTCTACTATTTAGCGCACTGTGGAAACGAGGTTTTGCTGTGAAGCATATTATTTGCTGCTTTTAATGCGGACCAAAAAAGAAAAGACAGTTGCAATGCAATCTCATGTGTCCTTCAATGCCTTAACGCACCTTGAATTCGTTATCTTCTTACCCATAATTAATATTTCGACCAATTGGGCTGATGATGCCGATGCATTAATGAGCGACCAAGAAGAGATGTTCACAGGGTACTACGCCAACGCATCGAAGGTCAAATTACACTGCATCGCCGTTAGCGCAAGCGGTGTAAGCCAGAATATCATCGTTGCAGAGCCTTCTATTCTTTACAAAAGTCAGCTTGCGCATGAGGCAGCTGACGAAGGAGAGATTAATCGCCAAGGCCCTGACTGTGTGAATCCTATATCGCTTGCCTTGCATGATGAGGAGCTGAGGATCTTTAGAGTTACCGGCATGTGTTTGTACTTTTGTTCATGTCCTTCATCTTGATTGTAGGCGCATATATGCAGCACGCAATGCGAGTAACGTTCAATTGAAGTAGTCCAAGTGCCTGTGTATGTCTGTGTCATCACACTCTGTCCTTTCTGTGCGCTAAAGGGTCAATCAGTGCATAATCAACTCGCCCAAACTGTCCCATGGGTCACTTATATGTGTTGCCGTACTGAGGACGTACTCGTACTTTGATTGAAAAAGAAAAATTCCTGTTCTAAGAACATAAAGAGCATTTATTTAAATTTTTTCTATCAATTTTATGAACCCTATATTTTTAAACGAAAGATGAAATATTCAGCGTTTTATTCAACTAGGTGTTCAAAGCCAAGCCGTACTTAATAGCATTTCTTCTAATTTTCGTGTCCTCCCCCGTACCCTTTGTTACTTCAGCACACACTCTCGCCTTTCAGTGCTCGTGAGCGCACATACGTTAAAGAAAAGGGCGGGGGTGATGTAAAGGCAACCGTCTCGGAATTTAGAGAAAAATGTTTGTGCGGCGCGGCCCCGTCTTTGATCCAATTTCATTCTCCACTCGTTTGGCGGCCGCGACGCCCTGCGTCGGGCTCACGTCGCGAGCGTTTCGCTCCCTCGCGTACGCTTCGAATCCCTGTTTTGTCCCGCGTTCTTCGTGCGTTGCTTCTTTCCTTCTTCCCTATTTCCCGTACGTTCGCCTAAATCATGTTCGTCAGGGAGTCAGCCCTGTGTATTATCGCAGTACCAGAAAAAAAAAAAAGAACGGTGAACGAAGGGGTAGACTTCATCTGCGTGTTTATTTGAACTGCGCGTTTCCGAGCGAAACAGTTTGTGCGTGCGGTAATAACCTATCGCCTCCTCCGACACGTGCCTGTGCGTCTGTACGTGCAGTGGGAGAGGAGGAGAAACAACGCTGAATAAGAGAGAGAGAGAGAGAGAGCACTCGAAAGGCACGCGTGTCGGCTTCACGGCGTGCAGCCTCTCTGGCAATGTGCAGAAGATTTTCGGAAAACTCGTCTGCGTATGCGCTTTAAATTTTATTCATTTTTTTTTATTCCGTGCGACGAGGAGGTGCAAGCGAGCGACACGCTCGTCGCACGTGTTCAAAATATACTCGCCTCGTCGGCTTTGCCGAAGCTATAGCTGTTCGTTGCCGACAGAAGCGAATCAGAGCTTGGCTGCCTGCGAAGGTGCCGCGAGGCGGAAAGAAAGCACGAAGAATACCCGGCTCTCCTCGTTCAATTGGCACCAGCTCGGGAGCTGGAGAATTCGCTCCGCGTGCGCGATATGCGTGACAAAAGAGGCCGGGAAAGGCGGAAAAATTAGGATATGAATGCGAACGGATAGCTTTCTTTCCTCTCCAATAATTCGCAAGGTGGCGCGTGATACGCAGCAGCGCGTCGCCTCAGATTGTGTGCCGATTTCGAATAGGAGCCCCGGTGTGTGGTATTCTTTGTGCATCAGATATTTTCTTTTTCTTTTCTGCACTCATTGAAGTCTGGAAGAGTTTGTAGACTGTGCAACTTGCTGCGCGAGCTACAGTGGATGATGAGGAAAGAGAGGGTGGGGGCGGTTTAGCTTGTGGGGGGTCTGTTACCGGATTATACGGACGAAACACTCTCACCCTCATGGGTGCCTCTTTACGATCGGTAAGCGCTTTTCACTAGGTGACGTTGTGACTTTTCTGAAATGAGCTGCGGTTTCCAGAGTGACAGCAACTGGTCACAGACCATGGTTTCTTTTTTTTTTTTGTGGGGGGGTGGGGGGGGGGGGGGGCGGGGGTTCTTACGCGAAAATTTGAAGAGGTGAGTTACACACCTAGCTGTTTCAACTGTATTGATGAGGTCGAGAAAATTCGCATACAGTATGCGTACTGTCTGCAGAACAGAAATAATGAAGGCGGCATAGGCGCATAATGAAGGAGCGCTATATTCACACTTCTTTTTGCAGTATGGGGCTTTGTGGACATCGATCGCCTTTACTAACTCCCGTCTGCTACTCTAGACCGTGAACCTGGAGTCACGCCTTCCAGTTCATGGCGATGTGAGGCTACCTACGAGACATGTCAAAGTTGCCAGTTCGATCCCGGCGGTGGCGGTCGCATTTCGATGGAGGCGAAATGCTAGGAACCCGCGTACTGTGTGAGCAGCTTATATTGACTAATTACCACGTTGTAATGGCAAAGAGGCTAGTTGGATTGAAAATGAAGCTTTCATTACCTGTAAAAAGTAGAACCCGAAAGTACAAGCATCGCTACCAACGGTCGTTTGCAGAAGTAAACTGCAATGACGTCTATCGACGTGGATCTCGAGGCTAGACTTCACTTCTATTCGCTTGGAGGAAAGGTCACAGATTCTGTACTGTCCACACGTCACCAGCAATTCCAGAATTAATATCTAATGGCGAGAAAAAATATTTAATTTGAAACTCTAAACTTCTCCGCAATGAATGCAGGTTTTTCTGCCTATAACGAACATCAGCAGAGTGAGAAAAAGCCAAGCCACTGAAATCTACTAAGAACAAAATTTGCATAGAGTTGTGTTTTGTGTCATTTAAAGTAAGGCCACGAGGCTTGCGTCATGAAATATTTTCTCTCGGAAGCAATGTTTGCATTCTTCGTCGGTGTACCACCCCCAGCAACAAAAGCATTGCTTAGCCGTGCTCTTCTTGTACGCGGGTCCGCTGATCGCTAGTATTTACAAGACATGTTGGATTTCTACACAGAAAAGCTGGCTTTCTTCATGCGCTTATTGACAGGCCTTTGTGCATAATTTATGACCCTGGGCGAGACACGACACACTTCCCACTTTGCGCGAGAGGTCATGCGTACACGGGAGTTGAAAGTAACAGGAAAACAAACTAGAAAAACTGGATACCGTGAGCAAACCGCTTCGCTTGCCACCTTGTCGGCGAGATCGTTTCAATGCCTAAGCAAAAGGGCGTGCGCTTTCTCCTCCTTAGAAAGGTCTGGCGAACCGAAATCGGCAGAAAAATGGGTTTTCTCTGACTTCATACGTTCTCTCCTCGCCTCCTTCCGGCCTTAGTTCGGACCCGATTCTTCGCATAACGGAGGAGGCGTGGCTCACGCTTGGGGGGGGGGGGGGGGGGTGAAAGGAGCTGTTGTGAGAAGGCCGTGACACGGGTCCCGTCTTGTTAGGCGCCTCTTGTGACACCGTCTTTTGCGTGCAACGGGGCAGCAGCGGTAGTATGTCGCAAGCGGTGCGACATGAAGTCTCCATCTTAGTGTAAACATAAACCGCTTAGAAAGCAGAGTGAGTTTCACAGGAAACTCTCCTTTGTTGGCCTAGTGTGTATGGTGGGTTATTCGTTTATTGTGGTCGTTCCTTAGTATTGGTGCATTAACTTTTCTGCTCATTTTATTCTGTGCTCGATCATGCTCGAGTTTTGCGCATTATACCCTCCCTTTTGTAGTGCGAATTTCAAAATTGACTTGCGCAGAGAAAGTGTCCGTGGGGTGATTTTTAGTTAATCAAGCACATTTTCAATGTAAACTTACCTTATATCGAAATCCGCGCGAGCAGTGAAGAGGCAGTAGCAACCAGAACTTACAATTAGTGATAAAAGTCTTGCCGTGAAGCTTCTAAGAACTTTAAAATGCGAAAAACCTTGCATGCTTTGAAATCACAGGTCTCCACTTTTAAATCGGTGCGAGAAATACAGTCTATAAACGCACGTAATATAAACCGGAATATTCACAAAAGGTGAGAAAGTTCCGTTACTTGGCGAAAACTCTGTTCTATTGTCGCATTTTATTACTTCGTAGACTTCCCGTGGATATAAAAGGTACTAAAAGGATTAAAGTAACTTTAGAAAAAGATAAATGCTCGCGTTCTTGCACCGATATTATGGTTTTTTTTTTCCATCTTTATGTACATCTGTATTTGCCCCCCTCACCCAATGCTCTTCGGGGCCTGTGAGGTACAAATAAATAATAAAAAAAAATAATAATACGTGAATGGCGTAAACTACCTAAGGTACTGAGACACGCTTCACTGAAAGGCAGTATAAATCCACACAACGATGCGATCATCCCGTTTCTACATACCAGCCGTCCCTTTACAAATTTTTGGATGCGTCCTTGTGAACACCGGGCAGATTTTTCACGAATTCAAGGAAACGATTTGTCCTGCGAACCGTCAGGATGCTGCCAACAACGGCTGTTTACATTGCGTTGGCTTTAGTTCCATGAATTCAGGGGTGGCCGCTTCACGTGCGCGTGTGCAAGCGCTTTTACCCATCTATAGCTTTCTGTCCTTCCGACCCAGAATGCGTTCTTCTTAACGGATTAGGGTTCAGGTTGAAGGTAAGCTGTTTTGGTGCATGCACTTATACTCCGGCAGACGCTTTCCGTTTCACTACAAGTGACCTTTGAATTACTACAATGTCGGAGCTTATTGAGGTGTATAGAAAAGTTCCTTGCGACAACAACACATTTCTACGTGTTGCTGCCATATTGGTCTATTGGTTCTGTAAGGTCGGCCTTACAAACCTTGTACATACCCTTTATGTACGGTTTATACGATAAACACTTCATGTATCTGGGTGTATTGGCCTTCATTTTTCCAACCACTTCTTTTCTGTCTGGAATCCTGGAATCAGAAAAAAAAAGAAACATTAAGCAGACAGCACTGAAACAAAGGTGATACAAGGAATAGCTATTATACAAGATGGCATCAAGAAGAAGAAATGGCTTTAGGCAGGGCATGTAATGCGAAGGCAAGATGACCGCTGGTCCTTAAGGGTAACGGAGTGGATTCCATGAGAAGGCAAGTGTAGCAGGGGGCGGCAGAAAGTTAGGTGGCGGATGAGATTAAGAAGTTTGCAGGCAATGGTGGGCGCAGTTGGCAAAGACGGGGTTAATTGGAGAGACATGGGAGAGGCCTTTGCCCTGCAGTGGGCGTAGTCAGACTTAAGGTGATGATGACGATGATGATGATGATGATGATGATGATGATGATGATGGCATGCACACCGCTGCAAGAATCGAGTGCATTGTACGACTCGCAGGCATCAACGATCTTCTACGGGCACTACTAAGCAAATAAGGTTGCCTGAAAAGTGGAGGTCTAACAAGCTCCTTCTCCCTAGACCGCATTCTCGTTTCTTCACTGACGCATCGTTGTTATAGCCCCAGGTACTTGCTCCCCGCAGACACTGAAACTCTCCGAGAAAACACACCGACGCAAAAACAAAAAGGAAGGCAGACCAACTAAGCACAAGGAAAAAGAAACGAAAACGAGGAAACGACATTCATCCACTTTAAGAGCATTGTACGCTTCAAGTTCCCGGCCCCATTACATTTCGCGTCTGTGGGCTCCACGGATATATAGGAGTCTCTTTCTGGCGGTAAGGGGGCCGGATTCAGTGATTAGGGTTTTCCGGTTGCACCACTCGGGGGTACAATTCGATTGTGCTCATAGCGCACCGACTGGCTCTCCGCAAAATGTGGTTCTTCGCTCAGCTCGCGTAACGCAAACGGACGCTCACACTCAAGGACACGCCCACAAGTCCGTTTCTCCGAGGAGACAGTTTTTTTTCCCGCAGCCTTCTGATGCACGAACTTCTCGCCCAGGATGTTCGCGCTGCATTGTTCGACTGTGGTCTGTGAAATTGGCTGCAGATATATCTATTTTTTGTGCCTGCTTAAGTTTGAATATTAGGAAAAGAAATTGTCTACAAATCAACGAAATACGATTCATCTTTTTATTAAGGTTTCTGCGAGGTTTATTCCTTCATTGTTTCGCTTGTTGAAGGGTCCCTTCTGTATTCTTTTTTTTTTTTTGCTCCTTTGGGTTCAAATCGTTTGGCGAACAACGGAGGCGGGACAAACATAGTCGTAAGGAAGTTGGCGTTTTCATCCACTCCGGCTAGGGATTGTTGGAGATGGGCATGTCTCATGTTTTTTTCTGGCCTAATGCACTGCGAACCGTCTCACATCCAGGGGGGGGGGGGGGGGGAAGGGGGTGTTGGAATGCGCCTGGAGTCGCCACACTATTGCGGGCACATACAATGCACATGTGCGAACGATTAAGGTGGTTCAGTGCAAGGGCGGCAGTGACTGGCATTTGCCATTGCACAAGGCAGAGCCTCAAAGGATAGTTTTGCGAGTACAGTAAGAGTAGTCGCATGTTGCGCGTTATGAATTCACCTCTCTAAAGATACGCCTTGAACTGGCTTGTTGTGAAAGAAACGTGTCGCACTGAGTAGCAAACTGAGTTTCTACCTTTTGTCCAGGTTTAACACTTGCTTAGCTTAGTTTCCTGCAGACATTGTATTTTGTGGGATTTACTAAATTTTTATGAACATTGCATTGCTGATTTGGTTGTTTACATGTAGAAGGATCAAAACGTGACTCTATGCAGCATTGGACCACTTTTAGCGCCATGAATCGGTTAGCAGCGCCAATCATGGTGTTCCAAAATGTCACTGGCAACTAGTACATTCTGATAACTCTTGAAGGTGTTGCTTTGGTGCAGAGAGCTGATTGTAAACGGGAACAGTGAAAATAATATATTATATTCGTTGAAGTTAAACACAGATTTGCAATATGTATACATTACTGGGCCTCTCACTAAACAGCCATTAATAGGACGTTAATGATGAATCATCAGTGTAGTTATCTTTAAAGAAAAAATACCCACATCCGAATAAGCGCCATGAATTCGACATATACATCGCCGCTGGTTCGGCTCTTGGGATCTAGACGGAACTTCTCGCTGGCTTGTTTCATCAGGCGACCGTTCAACGCTTCGTATAAACATAAAGCCGCTCAGTCATGACAAAAGTTCTCGCCAAGTACACAAGTGCTCAAATCTCTTTGTACGCTTTGAGATCAGTGGGGAGTGCGAGCCCTTTTTATTCGGGTCGCTGCAAGTGCACAACACGATCAAGCTTGACGTAATCTTACTACTGGGTTTTCAACCCAGACCGTTGGCTTTTCAGCTTTTCAGCTGGCCGCGTGGGATATTTACAGATGTGTTCGCCCCTCTCATTCTGGCAGTCAGTGCCGGCATATGAATCGACACTACTAAATTAGCATTCCGACTTCAAAAAACATACAGGGTGTACTGCGCATAGCGGGAACACCTGAGCTCGTGGTTTTGTGGCTCGCGCTGGGTCACCGCCAGTAGGTGTCCTTGAAAAGTTTCTTATTCAATCCCGTGTGCTGTTCGGTGTCAGCGTACGGTAAAGGATTCCCCGTGGTTAAAATTGATCCGGAGCTCTCCTTTGCGGCGTTCCTTATGCAGGATAGCCGCCTTAATACCCACATACCACACCCGAACATGAAGGACGTTAGCTTTTCGGCCTTGAATTGCAGCCAGGAAAATGGGACTCCTGCGGTAAACTGTGGTAAGCACGGAGGGCGATGAACGAGGGGGAAGGGGGGGGGGGGGGAAATGAAAGGCTACCAGATAAACAGTGAACCAACACTGTGAAGGCCAACTAGCTGCACTGTTATGTTTTCTCATTTTTAATCGCGTTTCTCACGCACGACCTGCCGCGCGTGGGTGCTCGCCGCAAGGCAAGCGCGACCGTTTTGAGGAAGCAAAGACGAATATGTACCAAAAAAAAAATGAGATACGCTCTCATTTACACTCTGGCGGCTTCTTCTAACCGCCGTTCTCTCCACCGCTGTGGAACGCACACAATACCAAGGCGCAAAAAAAAAGAAGCAATAAGAACGCAAGGGCGCAATTCCAGCCTCATCACAATCCACATGTTTTGTCTTTCATTCCAAAAATTCCCTCGGGCTCTCTTATTTAGGAGATTGCCAGTGTTACTGACTAAACTAGCGCCTTGTATGAAAAGCGCAAAGAGAAGTGCAGAACAACCTTTTTTTCCAAATGAAGCTGGCTTTGCACCCATGCGAAGTAATACACTTCTCCATCTTACTCTGTTATGCGGCATAATTTTTTTTCTTTCAGCTCTTCTTTCTTTCCGTTTCTTTGATCTCGGCGTTCATCATCATCTTTGCCTGAAGGCCCGCTGGCTCAGAAAAACAAAAAGCCCGAATCAGTCATGCTTCAAGTACGTGGTTCATGCATGCCTGGAGCTAGTGTGCCCATGTGTGTTAGGACGTCCTCTTTTCAAAGATCAGAGCCCGTCCAGGAATACCCGGCGCGGATCGGGACGAGTGCGGTGCGAATTACAACCTGGTTCTTGCACGGTCTCGCCCTGTAAGGCGGCAAGCTCGTGGACTTGAATCAGTCGTCTTCAGCTGGAAGACACGCAGAAATTTACCATGACATAGACATTCAGGGCCCAGCGGGCTCGTATTCTATGAAAGATTTCTGCAAGGTGGTGGGTTCAAAATGTAGTAAAAAATTTCGGAATAAGTTGAATTCGTAATTTTCGTATTTTATGGCGTTTAATAGGAGATACGGGGCAAATACAGCACATGGCAACGGGACCGATGCTATGTAAGTGACCAGTTCTAACTAATCCGTATTTCCGTCTTAACAAATCTTGATTAGAACGAGGCCGAAAAATAAAACTGCTTTACATAGGCGTACGGCTCCTGATTGAACGTATTCAATGCAGACTTATCTCATTCAGTAGTGATTTCTCTGCTAGGTTCTAATGAATTTCTCTGGCTGCTAATGTAACGTTTCGTCCCCCACACGACGGTCGCAGGCCGGCTAGTGGTAGCCGTAATGCAGTGCTTGGCTCTCGCAGCCACACCACAGCAACTATTGACAAGAAACACAAAAACAGTAAGCGTCGGTTTTATTCATTCAATTCGAAAAAGAAGCAAACGCGCTTCATGTCATACCACCCTCGTTAGCGTCTCTTCAGCTCTTTGATCTGCATTGATTAACGCCATTACTTCAACTTTTTTTTCCTTTTCGTCTAAAGTAATGCAGTTAGTGAAACAGCCATGGCCATCATTACCCACTCTACCCTAACATAAAGCGCATATCTTCTCTATTCGCCTTCCGTTACGAGTGCGCGTCACGACCGATCACAACGAAGGTCACACGAGGTGGGAGACACGGTGGGGTACGGGATGTACACTTGATCGCGAGGAAGAGCTTCGCGTGGCCGGCGGTGGAAAGATGTTTGTTAAGCAGCTCTAGTTGTAAAATGCGTCCTCAACAGTAGGTTAGGTCCTTCAGCCCCTTTCGTACACCTGTTAGCCTCAAGCTCTCGCTGTGTTTCTCAGAAACTACCAAAAGCACGCAGGCTTCTTAGCCATCACATACTTTCTCTTTTTTTAATTTTACAGTATTGGTCATCTTAGGGGTATCTATTAAGTGGTACAGACACTAAATTTCGAACGCAAACAGATGGCATGATTTGTTTCGGGGGCTTGAGGAGATTGCTTCTAGCAAGTTTCATTTGCAGGCGTTGAGTGAAACATAATTTAATGCAATTTTGAATGTTGTCCGAGGAGCCGCTCGGCATTTCTGCCCTCATCAAGTAACGTCAAGATACACTTGCAACAATTGCTATGACGCCATCGAACCTTTGACGTAAATTATTGTGACATAGCAGGTTGTTCACACGGATAACCAGCTCTTGCTGCTGACGCCGACGTCATCAGTACTGTGGTAGCCCATGGTAGCCAGCCGACCATGACGTCAAGGTGCACTTCAGCGCTGGCGCCGACCGAAACCGAAATTACTAGTACAAAAGCATTTATAATTAATCATACATGCTGAGCACTGATGTTTTGAGCCAATTTTTATGGTCACTAGGCGCGTAGGTCTATTTCGAGCGAAAAAAAAAACCGACAACCAAAAACTTTGTTTGTACCCCTTTACGGCCAATGGCTTGGCGTATTCAGTTCACGCAGCTGCAGTCCGATAAATATTTAAAACCACAAGATAAGAAAACGTTCAATTTATGTATTCACTTGGATATTTACATTCCCTACAGTACGGGGTGCTTATCGTGTCGACACAAAAAGTTACATTCCTCTGAAAGCTCCATATGACACCTAAAGCACAACGACACAGCGTCGTATTCGACACGTCTGGCGCTTCCTACCGGAGGAGTAGAGAATAAATTGAGTTACTGTGTAACAGCAATGAAATATTTCGAATTAACTTGTCGCGAGGCGTGTTTACACAGTCCATTATAATTCTGTGGCTCCGCGCTGCTGCTGCATCGAAACGCTATTGTATATAAAGAACATCAAAAATCTGGAGACACTTAAGTTCCTCCTCAAGGATATGACGCGATATCGTTAATGGGTTCCTTCCGTGGCTTGGGTTTCTCTGCATATCACTTCGCAGGCACGGACAACGTTCTTTTTCCTTTTCCTTGAAGTCAATTTTTCATTTTTTTGTCTTTTTTAACCACACCACACAAAGGCCTCCTTTTGACCAAGTTGAAGGAACATTCTTCTGTGGTTGAGTGTGAACGCCTCTGGTTCATGACCCAAAGGGCAGCGGTTCGACTCCAGGCTGGACCATTTTTCTTTTCGGCACAATTATTCTTCGTTCTTCAGAGGCACTACGTAATGATTGGCGAATGACGCCATGGACCTTTAGACCTATGATGAATCGGGTAGTGATTGGATCTCTGCTGAACTGTGTGTTCTTTGAGGGACGTTTGAATTACCCGCGCGAGGTTATGTGGCTGTGAAGTCAAGTTTCTCTCTACCAATCGGTATTTTCACGACACAACGCAGACGGCCACTACAGCACCGGTTTTTCCTCTGGATGCGACCCCTAACGGTGTCCCGTTGAAAGTGTGAGTAGCTTATTTACTCGGGAATCAAAGACAGCTCGTATTGTAAGGTGACCGCTTAGATTCAAGAAGCTAACAAAGGAAACAAAAAAGTACCTGATCGCAGGCCGGGCGAAAAAAAATGAAAAGCTAAAATCCAAAATCCGCAACCATTCTTGCTGCAGCACAGCTGAACAAGTGGTCCGGTTGAATTATCGAGACCATGGTATGTGACTCATTCGTTATGCCTTGATAGAACTGGGCCTTTGTCTAAAGTATCGACACCATTCAAAGGCAGCAACTCTCGTCCCCAACCCTCCAATAGTTTCATTGATGCTCCAAGAGCGCCGCTACGAGGCTTAGTAGCCAATTATTTGGATTCTTTACTTCTAACAAACGCTGCACATTGGTGTTGTCTACGCAGTGCTTCGATAAGGCCTTGGCCGCTATTAAGATTTTAGGCTTGAAAGCAGCAGAGTAGTGACAACGCTTTGTAGTAGGCATCGCTTCATGTAACGAAGCATCCACGCATCGTGGCAGCACCGCATTAAGAGAAGTGGCAGCCCCGCCTTAAGATGAGCTACAGCGAATATAAGCCGGCGTGTTATTTTTGAACGACCAGTTTTCGTATAAAAACCATCCGTTCAGAATCGAGCAAATGCGGTAAATAAAAAAAAAGCTAAAAAGAAAACAAGAGAAGGAAAAAGATGCTCGTTTCTGGCCCAGCCGCATCACCGCAACCTCCTTCCTTAGGATACAAATGAAGGCGGAAAAGAGAGACCGCAAAATCCCGGCACCCTGGAAGAAATAAACGGAAGACGGCGGCGGCGGCACTTCAACAGAACGCGCCCGAGCGGGCGACGGAGACCAGCGAGCCGCGAAGCAGTTTCGTCGGGGCTTCCCGCACAGCTTGCTACAGCCGCTGCCGCAGCCGCAACTCTGACCGAGCCGACTAATTGCGACACGCGAGCGAGCCGCGTCTTCAAAGCGCGCCCACCGCCGCAAGTCCTCTTTTGAGGCACTTCCCGCTTGGAACACCACCCCTCCCCCGCACAGCCCGCTTCCGCAAGGGCGCAATATAGAAGCACCTAAAACTGGTTGCATCTCGAGATGAACCTTGAGCATATACTTTCTTAGTTTCTTTTGGTCGTTATTGTATTTCTCTTACTCGTTTTTCTAACCTTTAAGTGTTCGTGTGTCCCTTTAGGAGACGAAACGCCGCCTGTCGTAATTATTACCTCCCTGTGTCTCTCTACTTGATGCCGGTCATTCCCCTCTTCGAAAAAAACTTGTACGCGGTTCCTTCGTTACGATGCAAACTGAAATTTTCTCTTATTCCACAGTGGTGCTGCCGATCATATCTCTGTTAGCATTATAGTTGTTCTGTATCCGTGTTCTGTATGTTCCCGAAATGCCGATTTTAAGACTTGTTTTAACAATCCCAGCTCGCAATTTTAGGCGCTATTTGTAGAGGTCACCGAAGCACCCGCAAAAGTCTGGTAATGCGTTCGGCTGCTGAGTCCAAGGCTGCGGGACCGAATCCCTGTGATGGCGGCCGCATTTCGATGGAGGCGAAATACAGAAACATCAATGTTCTGTTCGACGTCAGAACTAGTTAGGTAGCCCCAGGTGGTCTAGATTAATCCGGAGCCTTCCATTTACGGCGTCTCTCTAACCCACGTCCACATTACTCGACGTTAAACCCTTCAACACAAGGAAAGTGAATCAAGTGAGACAATTCAGATGTGGTCAGATAAAGCGGCTACTATATGGCGGACACGAGAATAGAGTCATGTAGTCAAACCACGTTATACCTTGTATATAAAATGCGAAGCAGTGCGCTCCAGAACAGCTCCAGCAAACTCGGCCGTAATTACTGGCGGCAAAGCACCTCAGTTTTTTGTTCTTGTTTTTTCTTCGCTCTATTTTGCTTCTCTCGGCGTCCACACACGATACGGCATGCACACACGATAGTACGACTTCCGTGCCGGGTGAAACACGACTGTTCGCGGTTATCTTACACGACGCATACATGACGCCTTTTACGGCCCGGAACAATCAGCGCCGCGTCCCTTTGCGTGTGCCGCGGAGTCCGGCAGCGGATGCGCTTCGGTTGGCGTCCGGCTGTGCTCTACGGACACTCTAAGTGCCCTCTAAGTGCGGTCTAAGTGCGCAGAAATTTCATGCAGCGAGCGGACGCGAACAAGTCTTAACGGAGCTGTGGAAAGATTAACTCCGGTGTGGCTTTTATGCACTGTTTAGATACGTATTTGGAGCCGCGAGGAGCAATTATCTCTCAAGTGCTGATGGCGACTGCAAGGCCAACGACTTGCGGCATGCTGAGCTGCTTCCACTCAATGTAAACGCGGAGTGCTTCTTTTTTAGCAATACGTGATTTATGCCTCATGATAGCTACCGTATTAAACCAGCGAGACGTAGGTTATTTCGATGGCTGTCTTCGTCCGTTGTATGACACGGTCATCAACCAGAATGTCTGTAAGTGTCGTACTAATTTTTATTTGAGCCTTGGGGTGTCTGTAAAACTAGCTTAACGGGCAGCTACGCGGGAATGGGAGGAGGAGAAGGAGAATGACTTTAATGGAACAGGGGAGGTCTGCCTGGTTGTCGGCCCGGCATGCTACTCCAGGTGAGGGTGAAACAAGAGAAGAGTAGAGAAGAGGATGGTGAAAAGAAAAAGGAAAAGAGAAAAAGAAAGGATGAGTAGTGAAATCAGCGCGCGCAGACACACGCACACGCACACGCACGCACACAATTGTCATAGAATGTCCACCAAACCCGTGTCTCTTAAAAACACTAAAAATGATTTTGTCCCGCGCACACCCGAAGCCGCGTCCCTCCAGGGTCCAAGGAAATGCTCTAGGTGCACGACGCCATCCTGTCGGATTGGCGCGAGGATGGGTTACTAGTAACGTCCACTGGCACTTTTCTACAGACAGGTAGGTTGCAGTCGGTGCATTCCCAAATGTCCTCCGAAGAAGAAACAGCTCGTTATATCTGCTTCCCTTGGTTTTTCAGGAGAAGCATGTATCAGATAGTTACAATATGTCAGGCAATGTTGCAGTTCATGGCGTCTTCCTTGCTGTTGACGTCCTCGTAGTAAGCAGCTGTAGCTGTTGCTCATCATGCATGCTCGTTTGTTCTCGTCATAGCCATCACCATTAAGATCATCATTCGAGTGTAGCATCCACTACAAGGCAAAGACATCTTCCATTCCCTTTCAAAACCCTGTTCTGCGCCAGCTGCGGCTGCCGCGTGCCCGCAATCTTCCCACCGGACTATGTGCCACCCCTCGCTACGCTTACTGCCTCTTGGAATATACTGCGTCCACCTAAAAAATTCAGAGGGACACCTAATTACCTTATGTGTTAGCAATGTGATATCAATAGAAGGTGTTGATGCCTCTACAGGAAGTCACGTTGCTTCTGGCCTGATGACGTCACTGCCTATATGGTGACGTCACTTCCTTCTAGCCAGTGTGAGAATTCTATGATCGACGCCACATTCTTTTCCCGTTGAGGCTTTCAATGCCATTGCGCTAAAGGGTCTCACACGGGGAGCCCGTCAGGGAAGGATATGGGTATCGTATCCGACCAGCGGAATTCCCTACACCGGGAAACATTCGCTAGGGCGTCTGGGAGCCGAGAGGGATGTCAATTTTACCAGACGAACCGTTAGCACAGTGGACTATAAAAGACAGTGTAGCGGGCGGGGTTCCCCGCGTGACCGCGTGGTGTCGCCAGTAGCTGCCCGCTTTCAAGAGTCTCCGATCGCAGCGCCACCAGATATGCGTGCTATCAACACGAACGCGTATGAGTATCGTCGAACAGTCGCATTTTTTCGCTTAAATCGCTGTCGGCTCATTTGCTGCGTAACTGGAAAATATTTCGTGGTTTTGTGCGCCAGCCACGCGGCGCAACGTTAGTTGCCAATTCTGACTGCAGACGGGCTCAGCAGCTTGTTGAAGAGAGAGCGCGACTACAGCGCCGCCGCATAGTTCGCCTCTAGCGGGGTCAAGCGCCCGACGCATGTCACGACCGCGCGCTTGACTGCTTCTTAGAGCAAATAAATGTTTATTCATTGGCACCATCTAGTACAGTGTACCATTAGCTAGAAGCAACGGGTTTATCTCGATGCCACCGCGGCCGCCCTGCACAGCACAACATGCGAAATGGCCACTTACACGAAAAAAACGTCGCTAACAACGAGGTCGCCAACTTTCCCGCCAAAATGTTGGCTCAAGAGAATTGCTGCGAATTTCGCTTCATAATGTGGCTCATATTCTATTGCTGTATTATTCGGTTCATATCTCAAAAACAAAATAAAGAAAGGAATTGTGCCTGTCTTTCGGCTCTATTAGAATAGGTGCAAAGACGGCTTCTGAAGCCTGATCCCCTTGACAAACATAAACTTGGTTCGAACGATTTCGCAAAAGCGAAGTGGGGTCTCGAGCACCTTGAAGCTTGGACAGAGTGACGAATTTGTCCAAGGCACTTCTTGTGATTCTTTTTGTCTCCAGTAGAAATCACACTGAAGGTAGACAAATATTTGAGGGGTAATTCCCTGCTACGCTTGGATTTTGCTACATCCAATTTAACCGTACTGTTCCGAGCTGTGTTACCGTGCATACACGCTAAGCTTCGCCAATGAAGGCCAGTGAAGTACTTTGTGAATGAGGATCAGTGAAGTTATCACTTCTTTCCTCTCCCTTCCTTCTTACGGGAGTTCTTCTATGGAGGCTAGCTGTCTCCTTCGTCTATTGCATCTTCCTTTTCATCTACCATTTCTTCTAACACCCCACGCAGATGATAGCGATAACCTAACTTACTACTGAGATGGTCACATATGCAACTTACTCTCATGACGAAAAGGGTTCTCTTTATTAGACGTTTTTAGCTTGCCGGAGACGTATTAGTGGAGGCGTATACCGGTTTGCGGGACGACTCCTGCGGAAGTGCACTCACATGGGCCGGGCCAGGAGGGGCCACTGCGCGTGCGCAGGAGGCGTCCGGTAAACCGGTATCCGGTAAATCGGTAATCCGGAAAATCGTAGACGGAACTACGGACGGATGGATAAAAATTTGCGGGCATGGAGAAAGGGAACGTTTGAAATGTTCAGCCGAACTTTGATTTATTTCCGTGATGGCTGTGCTTCTCTGTGCACTACCAGACTTGTTTTGCGACATCGCGATACAGCACTTCCGCAGGCGGCTGAATACATAGCGTCTAGACGAAGGTGCATTCTACCAAATTCAGCATTTTTCTTCTTCTTTTTTAAATTTTAAGTCCTCTTGAGCGCATTTTCCCCTCCTATTTTCGCCCTTGTGGGCTCGGCGTGTCTACCCGGGAAGGCGCCAATTACGGCGATCGCCAGCGTGTGTCCACTTCCTGGCCCTCGATGCCCGGGCTCATCTCAAGCGTGCACCACAGGCGGGCGGCGGCGTCTTGGTCGCAGGGGCTGCCTGGTCGGTACGCGCAGATTGCGGGCTATTTTGGCGTCTGAGTTTGTTCTTGTGAGACACGCGGGCTTGCACCTAAAAGGCCCAAGAAGATTACATTCGCCCCTGATGCATGCTTTGTAGGAAAAGCAGCACAATGTACACAAATGTGCGTTGCTTATCATTGTGCCCGCGTCCTTACGCCTCGTTGGCAAATTTTATCTTTTACCGTTTGTTTCCCTCTTTGCTCGCCCTACAATTTTCAGTGCGCATGGTCAGTCTGTGAGGGAATAGCGTTCTCTATTTTGACTACACTTAACAACAACGGCGATGACGTTAGTTAGGCTTAATAGCCGTAAATATGGTCCCAAGCCTTGTAAGTGAATTTTTTAGCTAGGCTCGTTAAATCTGCTCTGATTGGTACTCACAGTACATCCAGACAGCAGAGAAAATCAACCTACTATATCCAAATGCAACTCAAGAACGCAGCGGAAGATGCATCTGTAAGGAGGCCTTCCGTCCGACCGCCATGAAGAGGCAATTAAGCCTCTTAAGCCTTCTAGCGTGACATCCCAAAGGACTAGCAGGAGCCGGAGGAATAGCCATGGCGTTATGACATTGACAGGTGCCCCCTTTCGAGAAGCATGCGCCCTTGCGTTTGCTGCTGCGTTCTTGACTTGTAACCGACTATAGTCAAATTACTATCTAAACATTCCTCTTGAAAACGGCCCCCTGTGCAGTTAAGTTTTCCTTAAGCTTCCGCTCTTGTGGCTAAACAGTTGCCGTCGGCAGCTAAGACTAAGAACTTGTGGCTGATTTTGGAATGAAAAAATGGCAGCCAAGTGACGTCTTAACACGCTAGTATAACGAAGGACGCTGTAGGAGCAAATCCTTGCTTTCGCGTTGCTATTATATCTTAGTTCCTTTGGAGTAGGTAAAAAAAAAAACAGGCGTGGCGTTGTAAATGTTTTGAACAGGGAGATTGCTTTGTTAGCATAAAAGACCACCGACTTCTTAGTTGCCAGAAGAGAACGGCGCAGCTTTCGGTTTGGCATTCCTAGTGCGCACCAAATCTTTCAAATTTCTCTCATATCATCAAATTCTTTTACTAGATCAGTGATGGCTTCAAATTGGCTGAAACATCAGGGGAGGCTTGCGTAAAAGAAAGAAAAGGAATTGTAGGTTTTCTGGCCTTGAATAGTGACATCGGTACACTGCATTGCCTTTGTGTGGGTCGCTATTTGCGTCTCATAGTGATAGTAAATGATATCAATTTTTCATAGACCGACTACAGTAAAGGAGGAACCATTGGTCACGTCTATTGGTATTTCCGAAGGTATAAGTATATGTACGTATGTATGTCACATTATGAAAAAAGAAAACTGGCATTTTGGGGATCTACAGTGTTTTTCGCCGATCTGTAACTGCTGTTGCATGATGTCATAAAAGTCGTTTATAGAATGTGTTGGCGACCAGTGATGCGTTTCTGATTCTTTTGCTAACAGTCTTAGGAAAAAAATATCATCGCGAGAATAATATTAATCGTTTGCAAGCTCTTTATATCTTGAGATTAATTAGATTTAACTCTTCCTTACCGTGCCTATTCAAATCGCTCAGTTTGAACGATGACGTCAAATGGCCCATACTACGCGATCAGGGCTGCTTTTTAACAAGTAACGCCGTTAAATAAGCTGCTAAAGAAATTTGCTTCAGTTTAAGCTTAAGATTTTGTCAGTCATACGAAGGAGCATTTTTAAACTTCCCGCGTCATTTGTCAACACGAAGCGTTCACCCGAGCATGGATTCCAAGGTGGTGTCCTCGTATCAAACCGACCTTGCTCAGCAAATGCGGTGTTCTCGGGATTCCGCCTCATCTACACTTTTCAGATGCAGGCGACAGGTTTTTGTGAAAATATGACGTATAATCGTCTGATTTTAGTTCAGACAGATATGAGTGCTCGGCCCAGACCGTACTACCGACCGGTTCCCATCTGAAACATTCGTTTTCGCCACTACCGGGGAAATTCGCTGGTGTCCAAACATCTCTGAAGCTACCAGGTATGTCCTGAGGGATTCCGTGCCTCCAGTAGTTGTGCGGATCGAGTTTTCTGCAAAATGGCCTGATATCGACCTTCGACCTTGGCACTTCACTGTGTAGTAGCCGAAAGCGCTTCGCATGAGCAACTATTTTTATTTATTTATTTTGCCGATCACAAAGCTTAGCTTGAAGAGTTATGTGACTCTGAAAACTCGTTTTTCCCTCAGTAATGCATGTAACATATATTCTATATTTTCTTATTCTCCTGTTCTTTGACTGAACATATTTGATGTTTTTTGTGAAATTTTGTGCGTGTCCAAAATAGTTCAAATCAGATATTCTGACTATTAAATAGAGCTCTCTTAGCTGCACTATGATGTGTTGCAATGAAAGAAAATTTCTAGATTTATGGGTGAATAATTTCTTTAAATGCATCACCCTGAAATTGCCTGTTTTTCCGTGGTAAGAAAAGAGTTATGTACCGAATCTGCACAGACTGGGACGCACCGCAGTTGGAGCGCACCAAAATTAATATGCTCTTGGAAGCTTTCTTTAATCTCAGAACAAGCACGTCTTGGAATTTAGACACCATTGAAACACGGTCGCAGCAGCCAGAAATTATATGTTCAGCAGCATGCCGCTAAAACACCATGGCGAATGTGTTGAATAGAATTTATAGTTTCGCTGTGAGACATTTTTAACTCGACGTAAACTGAGAGAGATGAAGTTCTGTGCTTGTTAGAGATAGCGGTGTATTGGTAGAATGGTTTAGGTACTTATGGGAGCCGGAATAAGCGTGTACATTGAACGGAACCGTTCAAAACAAATCTTGGGAAATTCCTTACGAATGCTATGAGAGTAAGTATTTTGAAGTTCCATGCCAATGAATAGTTTTTTTGTGTGTTTATGACATTATGATAGCATATCAGCGGATATAGTAAAAGAATTATTTTTCCTTCCGATTTATGATCCTTGAATGTTTTCTTTTGTGTTTCGGTGTTCTTTTATGAAATCGTCTTTAAGCTTCATTGTTTTCGCTTGATATTTGTTTTTAATAGGACATAAGGTATTGTAACTTAGGGCCCTAAATGAGGGGTGTTTTCTTTTTGTGCGCGTGCGTTTGTAATTGATACCGCCGCTGTGCCAAACTAGGTGGGCAAGCCAGTCAAACTGTCCGCGAGAAGCTTTTTCTTGCAGCTCCCTCATGTGTGAACATTTTTAAGTGGCAAATAAACATTTATTTGGTGTATATACGAAACCTCTGCACAGTTTTTAAGCTCTGTGTGTTCCATTCGTTGCAAAAAAGCCCTGTTCACTTTCCTTGTGTGTATACCTCTGAAACCTGCCTCCCAGTGTTCATTTTGACTACCTTGTGGATTCGTTACTTCCCTTCTAATCGCCAAGGTCCGATCAACCTCAGTACGACGTTCCTTAATACAATCTGAGGCAAGCCGCCAGCACTGAAATTAGATTATTGCAATAGATAAAAGTCCATGCCATGATCTTGCTGTAGTTTTTTCTTTTCATTCTCCGTGTGCAAATCACTATTTATGATTAGCCTGTGGACGCCGAACGAGCAGTCCCAGAAAAACAAGACAGCACTTCCAACAGTTCGCATAAATATAAATTGATGCCCCGAATCCCGACCGAAATAAACACCGGGTGGTGATACGGTTCGTGCCCTCGACGCGCAGAGAAAGGCTTCCAGCAGGGCGCACCCGCGCGGCGTCCAAAACAAACGCCCACTGCCGCTCGTTGCTAGCGACATGAAAAAGCCCTTGCTTGAAGCACGCTTTTGCAACGCCTCGCACGTGTGAGTGAAAGAGAAAGCAAGAAGAATGGACGAACGAAGGAAGATAAAATACAAACGTCATCCCCCTTCCTCGTGCTGCGGCGAGACACGAGAAACCGTGAGAGCGTGGTGTACCGCCATCTGGCGGACGTGCGAAGCTCTTCACAAGTTAAGTACAGGTTTGGCTTCTGTGCACGGTGGTGCAGGCCTCGAGCGTGCTCAGTGCCACGGCTTTCTCTTGCGGCCGCTTTGTTCGCCATTGAACGCGCGACAAATTATTGCAGGCGCGCAGAGCGCGCGTCCTTCCTCCCGCGTTTTCCCCCGCTGCTGTCTCTGACACGCCAGAAAGTGATCCGCGCTCTGCAGCGACCGGTTGTCGTCGCCGCGTCGGCGGCAACAACACCGAGCCGCCCAACAGCAACCGACCAACTTCCACCGTGTTACGCGAGGCTTCCAGCGGCCCGGTGCCAACAGCAACACCTTGTTGCGCGTCGCTGCGCAATTCAACTGCATGCCTGTCCGCTTTCTTTGCTTTCGCTTATTTGTAATAACACGGCTGCGTTTGTTCTCACCTGGCCCGTCGCTTCCTGCACTGTATGCCTTCCTGCCGCGCATCTGTCAGCTCGCAATCGGCTGTCAGTCCGCGACGGCGGAAACGCCTCAATCACAGCGCCTCGAAAGACAACGGGACGTTGTGAAGCGATGGCAGCAGCTTTGCAAGCGTGTAAGACAGCTCGTAGAGTGAGAGAGAAGCAGGGCGTTTGGGAGTCTTGAGAGGAGTATATGCTGAGATGCGTGTCGCTTACGAAGGGTATACGGCGTGTTGTTTCGAAGATTCACCACTACTATGAACAGGACAAAGCCTCCTTCCTGTACCAACCGCCTACACTACTGATTTGCGCCAGTAGAGCCCCTCCTAAGTATAGAACTTGTCGGCTGTCTAGCTGGTTCACAAAAAGGGATAGGGTTTTAACGTAGTTCAAGTGAATAGACATGCGAAAGCATGTGTTCATTCTTCGCCTCTTTCTAGCGTCAGCATGTGCACGCAGCCGCGTTTCACGCTCTTCATAGTCCTGACTCCACTCGGCTGCAGCTGGTGCAACACCATCCTACCATTAACTGCAGCTAGCGCGACGCTCTTCCGAACTTCCCCGAGCTTCCTACCATTGCCTACAACTGGCGCTGCGCTCCTCCGAACTAGCCCGAGATTACCCGAGTCACTCCGATGACAAGAAAGGATTCTCGCTCGCGGTTGGCGCGTCTAGAGTAGGGCTTTCGCACTAATAGATGCGAATAAAGAACTGCTCGGACGAGACACGGACAGTGAAGAGGCAAAGACGCACCCAAACGCAGACTAACAACTTGTTAGTCTGTTGTTGTTAGTCTGCGTTTGTGTGCGTCTTTGCCTATGCGCCGTCCGTGTCTTGTTCGCGCATTTCTTTCTTCGCACCCATTCGAAAGGCGCAATTTATATGACAAAATAATTACAACATATATGACCGTTGACTCTTCGCAGCGCCCAACCCCATCCAGAAAGGCAAGCGAACTGAACACTGTTACATTTAGTACGTGACTCCAACGCCGATCATGCAGAGAAATAATTCACCCGCACTCAACTCAACTCAACTCAGTGGGTAAGCGCGTTGTCCATCTCGAAGCTCGAACGTCAGATAGGATTGATTAGTGAGCTCGCCGGGAGCCGAACTTCAGCAGCCTTGAACTAGGTGCCCTGACCGCCTGCCTCCGAGAGTCTTCATCCTTTAAAGCACATAAAAAATTACATTAATTCATACATTCCGACGTCGATATCGTAACAAAGACTGGTTAAACGCGCAGCACGTAAGGCGATTTGTTCCGTGAAGATGGCTGCGCGCTCACGCTGCGTGCTTCGTTCTCGTCCTCATCGTCAGCTCGCCCAGAAGCATGCGGCATTACCACCTCGCCTGAAGCGTCGGCTTTGCGCCGGTATGCAACACAAGGAAAAAAATGTAATAATAATAATTGGTTTTGGTTGAAAGGAAATGGCGCAGTATCTGTCTAATATATCGTTGGACACCCGAACCGCGCCGTAAGGGAAGGGATAAAGGAGGGAGTGAAAGAAGAAAGGAAGGAAGAGGTGCCGTAGTGGAGGGCTCCGGAATAATTTCGACCACCTGGGGATCTTAACCGAGCACTGACGTCGCACAGCACACGGGCGCATTAGCGTTTTTCCTCCATAAAAACACAGCCGCCGCTGTCGGGTTCGAACCCGGGAACTCCGGATCAGTAGCTGAGCGCCCTAACCACTGAGCCACCGCGACAACCAGGAAAAAAATTGAAAATTGGTTTTTAGTGAAAGAAAAGGACGCAGTGTGTCTCGCATCTCGGCGGACACCTGAACCGCGCAGTAAGGGAAAGGACAAAGAAGGGAATGAAAGAAGAAAGGAAGAAACAGGTGCCGTAGTGGAGGGCTCCGGAATAATTTCGACCACCTGGGGATCTTTAACGTGCACTGACATCGCACAGCACACGGCGCCTCCTTGCATTTCGCCTCCATCGAAACGTGGCCGCCGCGGTCAAGTTCGAAACCGGGTGCTCCGGATTAGTAGCCGAAAGCTCAAGAGATGAAATAACGTGCACTGTGGGGAATGAAGGGCAGACACTGTAGGGAAGCTGGCCGCACACCGGGTTATTACCTTTCATAGTACGGTTTCACGTGAACCCCGTAGACAGTCTTGGTCGGTTGGCGCCGTCGTGGTGAGGATCTACGTTTTCATAATCTGTGTTCTAATAACAATAATAATTGGTTTTTTGGGGAAATGAAATGGAGCAGTATGTCTCATATATCGTTGGACACATGAACCGCGCCGTAAGAGAAGGGATAAAGGAGGGAGTGAAAGAAGAAAGGAAGAAGAGGTGCCGTAGTGGAGGGCTCCGGAATAATTTCGACCACCTGGGGATCTTTAACGTGCACTGACATCGCACAGCACACGGGCGCCTTAGCGTTTTTCCTCCATTAAAACGCAGCCGCCGCGGTCGGGTTGATCTGTGTTCTGTGCTGCGATATGGTCCTTAATATTGTCACGACTGAAGTCACAGGGAAGGTACACGTTGCCGAGGACCAGAGAATAAGGTCGGCTTGCCGTTCCGATCACCGAGTCACAGCGACCAGCACCAGCGCGCCGCTCGTGCCCACAACAACCGCTTCGTCGTCGTCGGCACCAAACAAGGCTGTCGCGCGGCGCTAGGCACGTGGCATTATTCCCCCCCGTGAAAGAAAACATCGTCCCGATGACAAGGTGAGAGGAAGAAAAAAAAATGAGGTGAACTGTACAATAACGCAAGGTTTCACTTGATACACCTGGGGTGAAGACGCAAAAGAACAGCAAAAGAACAGCTTGGCTCTGTTAGGAGGACATCGTTCGACCCAGTGGCGTTCGTCCTGTTCACCGCTGCCCCGACGGCTGTGCTCTGCTGGGAACGATCGGCTAAGTTTCAGGTGGCTGATTGTGGCATTTTCTCTCTGCGTCTTTGCGCGGTAAGGCAGTAAGCCCGGACTATGTCCACCCAGTCTCCCGGCCAGGGGAGTTCCCTCTGGTCGGCTTCTCTGTCAACGGATCTCCTACCGTTGGAAGCTTTTTTGCGCAGTGGTGTCGGCAGTATCCCTGTCGCGCTGGTGCCTAAGGATGGTGGTGCTATCAGGATGAACAACCCTGGTGCTGTTCGGGCTGCTCTCCAGTCGACGACTTCTCATTATGAATCAATCTCAGAGGTTCGCCAGTTTGGACGCGGTGGGATTCTGTGCAGATCGCCAGACCTCGCCTGTGTAAGAGATTTACTAAACTCCTCATCCTTTGCCTCCCTTCGGGTAAGTTCTTTCATCCCTTCTCATCGGGCGTGCACGAAAGGTATTGTACGAGGTGTAGACTCTTCCCTGTCTCCGGCAGAGACTCTTGAGCTTCTGTCGGCTGCAGGTGTTGTTGCTGTGCACCGCTGTAGCCGGGATGTAAACAACGTGCGGATGCCCACTGAATCAGTGATTGCTACCTTTGCCGGCACTTCCTGCCCCTCTGAAATCAAGGCATGGCCTCTAATTTTTCGGGTAGACCCATTATCATCTCGGCCTCTGCAGTGTAACAACTGCTGGCGTTATGGACATAGCGCTGGCGGTTGCAAATCCAACTTGAGGTGTTGCAACTGTGGGGCTGGTCATGCAACAAGCAACTGCACTGAGAAGAATGAGAAGTGTTGCCTTTGCGGTGGTGAGCACTCTGCAAACTACTCAAATTGTCCCTCTCGAGCTCAGGAAATTCAAATTCTGGAAATAATTGACAGGAAACGCTGTTCGCCCCGTGACGCTTTTTCAGAGGTCAAAGAACGTGCCCGTGGTTATGCCGGTGTGACCGCTCGGCAAGGTGTCATGCTAGACTCAACGCTGTCCCAGGCAATTGCGGCTGCTGTGGAGGCTTCGATGTCTAAAATGGTAGAAAAGATTGTGGCAAGTGTGTCGGAGTGCTTTACAAATGTTCTAGCGACTCAGATTACACATGCCGTGCAGGCTAGTTTGGCACCTCTTTCGACAACAATTCCCTCTCCTCTTATCCGGTCTCAAATTCCAGTAGCATCACAACCCCAGGAACAAACTTCTGTCACTTCCGCTGTACCTACCTCGGGTACTTCGAGGGATGTTGATATAATGTATGATTCCGAGATGGTGGAGCCTGATGCGCGGCTTCTTAAGCGCAGTGGGACCCCGTGTCTCATTCGTTGTCTTCTCAGGGCACCCAGCCTAAATCAAAGAAGCAGCAGCTTGGCACTAAACCCAAGGATACCATTTTGGAGCAGGCAGTTGCTGCTGCTAGACTTTCGCAACCATAGCGTCGTTGCGAGTTCTGCAGTGGAACTGTCGCTCTATTTTTTCCGCTTCCACAGATTTACACTGCCTTTCTACTCAGCTTAATCCGGATGTCATAATTCTGCAAGAAACGTGGCTTTCAACTGACAAACATTTTCATATAAAAAATTACCGGTCATTTCGCCTAGACCGCCAGTCAAGAGGCGGGGGTTTACTAACTTTAGTCTCTTCAAAATTTTGCCACAGGGCTGTGGTATCTTTTCAACAAATGTCTCCTGACTGTGAGATTTTGGCAATAGACTTTGTACTTCCTGGGTGCTCTCCATTTTCAATAGCAAATTGTTATTTCCCCAATGGAGTCCAGGATGTTACACCTCTAGATTTTTTACTCGTAAACTGTAAAAACCCAGTTCTCGTGGCTGGGGACTTCAATTCTCAACATGTGTCGTGGGGTTTTAGGACTAATTCATGCGGCAAGCGCCTTTGGGACTGGGTTTCTGATCACAACCTGATGTGCTTAAATTCAGGATCGGCCACTTATCTTCGCTCACACACTCAATCTGTTTTAGATCTCACGTTCATTAGTCCTGGAATTGGCGTAACGAATTGGTCGACAGTTGATAGCGGCACTTCAAGTGATCATATACCTATTCATTTTGATATCATATGTCGTGTTACTCCGGGGTCTTCTCAGTTGCGGTCACATGTAAATTATGACAGATTTCAGACGGCGTTGCGCTCTGCCCTTGCTCCAGTGTCTAACATCGCCGAGGTCCACCAGTAAGCAAGAATATGTCTGGCTATTGAGGAAAGCCGTAAAAAGTCGGAGTTCCTGGTGAGGCCAATAAAAGGGAATTCTTCTAACTGGTGGAATGCGGACTGTACAAGAGATTACAGGCGGAGGAAGGCAGCATGGAAAAAGCTTCTTCATAACCAATGTCCGAATAACTGGAGTGATTATAAATTTATTGCAGCCACCTTTAAACGCACAGTTTCTCGCGCAAAGGAAAAATATGACTCAGAACACTTCGATTATCTTTCAAAGGCGGGCAACCGACGTGCACTATTCGGTTTTCTACGGTCTAGGAAACAGCTCATGTCCTCTCATAATTTTCAGTCATTAGTTATGTCACCTGTAGAAGCTATCCAGGCGGTTGAATTAATAGCCACAGGCCTGCAAAAGCGGTTCTCGTCTTTACTACCTATGCGATCATTGTTGTTTGCACCAGTCGTACCAAATGATAATGCCTCACAAGTAAATCTATCAGAGCTTTCACAAGTTGTCCAGAGATTGCCAGCTGCTGCTCCTGGCCCTGATGGTGTTACCACAAAGATGCTCAAGATTCTATTTGAAGAGTCTCCCAACTCCTTATTGCACCTAATAAACTACTCTCTCAAACACGCTTGGATACCTTCTGAGTGGAAGCTGTCCAAGGTGATCCCTTTACTTAAAAATCAGGGTGGAGGCTATGAATTGGATAATATTAGACCAATTTCTTTAACATCAAACATGGTAAAGTTGATAGAAAGGTTGTTACTAATTCGGGTGTCAGCCATTGTGGACCGCAAAAGTATACTCAGCCCGTGCCAACTCGGTTTCCGGCCACGGTGTTCGATATGGAATGTACATGCTGATCTTGAGAGCAGAATTCTCCTTGCTCGTCGTCAACGCCTGGTCGCGGCTTTGGTTACGTTAGATGTCGCCAAAGCTTACGACAGTGTAGAACACTCCATCCTGATACATAGGCTACAGTTTCTTCAATTTCCAGATTATATAGTTGCATGGATATCTGCATTTCTTCATAACAGGGAATTCTTTTGCGTCCATAATGGTGTTCATTCAGAGAGGTATAGACAAACGCGAGGTGTACCGCAAGGAGCTGTTCTTTCTCCTGTGCTCTTTAATATTCTGTTAAGCTCAATTCCTCTCCACCGCCATGTACGCACTTACGTCTATGCGGACGACATTACGTTTTTTGCTGCTGCGCCGGATATACATTCTCTGTATGGTCTGTTGCAGTCATATTTGAATACACTTGAGCACTGGTTGAGCGCATTACACCTGAAGTTAAATGTTGGCAAGTGCGCTACTCTTGTTTTCCCTGTATTCACTCCTGTAGTGGTCTCTCTCACTTGCCAGTTAAAAATAATACCGCAGGTTCAATCCCTAAAATACCTAGGGGTCATTTATGACAACAAACTCACCTGGCGACCTCACATTGACCATGTCGCGGCGAAAGGGGCTCGTGCCGTGGACATGTTACGGAGATTATGTCATCACCGGTACGGCATGAGCAGAGATGCGCTATTAATGATCTACATAATGTATGTCAGGCCAATTTTAGAATTTGGATCAGTGTTGTTTTCAGGCTCGGCTACATATAAACTTCGCCCTCTCGTCCTTTTAGAGAGGGAAGCACTTCGCATGTGCCTCGGCCTTCCAAAATTTGTGGCTATCAATGTGCTGTACCTTGAAGCCCGCATTCCGTCTCTCTTATCACGACTTCAATTTTTAACTGTGCAAACTTACCTCAGGATCTATGAATCCCATTTCCACCGTTCCCAAAGCATTTTCTGTTCTCAGCCGACCTCCTTTTTTGGTGTCCCCTGGTCTCGTTTCAATTCCCCTCAGGTAGTGTTTGTGCAAAGATTACTTCAGCCTTTAGATGTAAACATGTATGATATCCTTCCTGCGCTTCGGAATGGGCCCACTATACACATTGTTTTCGACGACATATTCCCAAAAAATGGAAAACTTTTGCCACCGAGTATTCTAAATGGCCTTCTAGAAGATCATCTGAGGACCCTACCAAACGATATAGCAATAGCCACTGATGCATCGCAATGCAATGAAAAAGCAGGTGTGGGAATATTTTGCTCCCATTTAGACTGGTACTTTTCTCTGCGCCTTCCAGATTTCACCCCTATTTTTCAAGCAGAGTTTCTAGCAGTTGTACTTGCTCTACGCAAGCTAGACCCCTCTATTACAGCAGTTGCAGTAATTACTGATTCTTTATCTTTGTGTTCGTCCCTCGCTGCACAGGTTGACGGTCCCATTTTATCAACTTTCTTATCCCTACTTCCTCCGCATTTGAGCCTTGTTCATTTAGTATGGGTTCCCGGCCACAGCAGTGTGACAGTAAATGAGATTGCTGATAATCTCGCAAAGGCTTCCCTCAGCGGCCCCGTGTTGCCAATCATCCCGGCTACAGCCTACATTACAGCATCTAGATTTCGGCGACGTGCGTTTTTAAGCACGCAAGACACATCACTTTTAACATCGGCGGATTATGAGCACCTTAAATATTATTGGAACAGAAAAATTTGTTGCTCTCGGCAGCTTGAAGTATCACTGACGAGGCTACGCTGCCGCATCCCCCCTCTAAATTTCTATTTACACAAGTCGGGTTTGGCGCTCTCTCCCCTTTGTGCCTTTTGCCGTGAGCCAGAATCTATTGAACATTTTTGGCTGTATTGTCGCCGATTCAACTCACTGAGAAAAAGGTTGCTGGAGGAGCCCTTGCAGCATCTTGGCCTTAGTTTGAGCAGCCCGCTCTTGCTATCATTTGGCGCCACCACATTTGGGTTCAGCCACAGATCTGTTTGCACCGCTGTTCAAAATTTCCTGATAGAATCTCACCGACTGCCTTGCTAAGTGTTTCAACCTTTTCTTTTCTATCAATTATTACATTTTGACTAAATCATTAATATTTAATCACTCTCTTTATTATTATTCTTAAAATTTTAAAATCAAAACACTCATCCCTTTTCTGTTCATGACGAAAAATTCACCGGTGTTATGCTCCCACGTGCTTATCCTTTTTGTTAACTGCGTTCAGGTGAATAGCCACCCGATTCTTGGCCGATCCCCCAATGTTGGTATGTGCCATCTTTTGATAGGCTAACAACAACAACAACAACACTTGCAGGAAGCGCTCAGTAGCGCGAAAAGTATGGCTTTAAGCGCACCACATGCACAATTTCAGGCCGCTGGCGTCGAACACTGACGGTCACAGTTCCATTTGGAATGACTTCGTAATTAACGTTGTTTAAGCGGCGCAGGACTTTATAGGGTCCGAAATAGCGGTGGAGTAGTTTCTCGCTCAAGCCTTTGTGGCGCACGGGGGTCCACACTCACACTTGGTCCCCTGGTTCGTAGTGGACTTCCCTGTGCCGGAGGTTATAGTGGCGAGCGTCGGTGGCATGCTGCTCCTTGATGTGCAGGCGGGCCAGCTGACGGGCTTGCTCGGCCTGTTCTGCGAAATGGGCGGCATCGGGTTCGACCGCTTCTTCCCCGCACGGGAGCATCGCGTCCAACATCGTGCGGGCCTCTCTGCCATATACGAGACGGAACGGCGTAAACTTCGTGGTTTCCTGCGGCGCCGTATTGTAGGCGAAGGTGACATACGGCAGGATCTCGTCCCACATTTTATGTTCGACGTCGATGCACATTGAGATCATGTCCGCCAAAGTTTTGTTTAGTCGTTCCGTTAATCCATTTGTCTGAGGGTGATACGCTGTTGTTGTGCGATGCTCGGTATGGCTGAGAGTTAAGGTGTCCCGCAGTAGCCGAGATGTAAACGCCTTTCCTCGGTCAGTAATGATGGTCGACGGTGCACCGTGTCTGAGCACAATGTCGTTCATAAAGAATCGAGCAACTTCGCCGGCAGTACCTCGGGCAAGGGCCTTCGTTTCGGCGTAGCGTGTTAAGCAGTCTGTGGCGACTACGATCCAATTGTGTCCGTTCGAGGATAAAGGAAATGGGCCTAAAAGGTCCATGCCCACTGGCTCGAAGGGTGTGAGGGGTGGTTCAATAGATTGTAACATGCCGGATGGCTTGAGCGTGGGTTTTTTTCGCCGCTGGCATTGTCGACAAGTCTGTACGTAACGTCTAACGCTCGGAGAAAGATGTGGCCAGTAATAGTTCTGCCGGACTCGGTTTAGGGTGCGTGTAAAGCCAAGATGCCCTGAAGTTGGTTCGTCGTGGCAGGCCAGGAGGATTTCGTGCCTTAGATCAGCCGGTATGACTAGCAGGTATGTTTTCGCACTCGACGTAGAATTCTTCTTATAAAGCACCCCATTGCGGAGGCAGTACGACGACAACCCCCGAGCAAGATACCGGGGTATTGTAGGATGGCCACCTTCAAGATGGTCAATAATCAGTCGCAGCTCGTCGTCGGCACGCTGTTTGGAGGCGAAATCGGACGTAGTGACTGCTCCGAGGAAGCTATCGTCGTCGGTGGCATCTGACGGAGGAGGGCCGACGGGCGCGCGGGACAGGCTATCAGCATCGGTGTGCTTCCGGCCAGACTTATAAATAACATCGAAATCGAACTCCTGCAGGCGCAATGCCCAACGTGCTAAGCGGCCACAAGGATCCTTTAAGTTTTTCAGCCAACACAATGAGTGATGGTCAGTGATGACACGAAACGGTCGGCCATAAAGGTACGGGCGGAACTTGGCAGCGGCCCATACTACCGCCAAACATTCTTTTACAGTGGTGGAATAGTTACACTCAGCACGGGAAAGTGCACGGCTGGCGTAGGCAATTACTTTCTCGACCCCGTCTTGGTGCAGAACTAGAACGGCACCAAGGCCGACGTTGCTCGCATCCGTGTGTAACTCTGTGTCGCCATCATCGTCGAAATGTGCCAGGATCGGGGGTGACTGGAGCCGGCGTCGTAACTCGTCGAAAGCCATCTGCTGCTCGGCGCCCAAGGAAAATGATGCGTCATCTCGAGTTAGGAGAGTCAGAGGGCTGGCCATCTGTGCAAAGTGTTTGATAAAGCGACGATAATAGGAGCACAGCCCCAAAAACCGTCGGACTGCTTTTTTGTGGGCGGGGACGGGAAAGGCAGCAACGGCAGCAAGTTTCTCAGGGTCAGCTCGGATGCCATCAGCACTCACGATGTGCCCAAGAAACTTCAATTCGGTGAACCCGAAGTGGCACTTTTGAGGCTTGAGAGAAAGGTTGGCAGACCGGACAGCTTCGAGAACAGTTCTCAGGCGGCGCAGGTGTTCTGTGAACGTCGGTGAAAAAATTATCACGTCGTCGAGATAAACAAGGCATGTCTGCCACTTAAGACCTGTGAGCACAGTGTCCATCATCCGCTGGAAGGTGGCAGGAGCACAGCAGAGCCCGAATGGGAGGACGCGGAATTCATAGAGCCCATCTGGTGTTACGAAGGCAGTTTTTTCACGGTCCCTCTCATCAACTTCAATTTGCCAATAACCACTCCTGAGGTCAATGGAGGAGAAGTACTTGGCTCGGCGAAGTCAGTCGAGAGAGTCGTCAATCCGTGGCAGCGGATAGACGTCCTTCTTTGTCATACTGTTAAGTTTCCGATAGTCAACGCAGAAACGAAGTGTTCCGTCTTTCTTTTTAACGAGGACAACAGGCGACGACCATGGGCTGCTTGAAGGTTGAATGACGCCATCGGCGAGCATCTCCTTGACTTGCTGTTGGATAGCGTCTCTCCCCCTAGGAGACACACGATAGGGCTGCTGATGGATGGGTCGAGTGCCTTCATGCGTGATAATCCGGTGTTTAATGACCGACGTTTGCTGTACTTTAGATGAAGACGTGAAGCACACACGAAACTCCAGCAATAGATCTTGGAGTTGCCTCTTTTCAACGAAGGAATAATGCCACGTGCCTAGCGCCGCGCGACAGCCTTGTTTGGTGCCGACGACGACGAAGCGGTTGTTGTGGGCACGAGCGGCGCGCTGGTGCTGGTCGCTGTGACTCTGTGATCGGAACGGCAAGCCGACCTTATTCTCTGGTCCTCGGCAACGTGTACCTTCCCTGTGACTGAGGTTATAGTGGCGAGCGTCGGTGGCATGCTGCTCCTTGATGTGCAGGCGGGCCAGCTGACGGGCTTGCTCGGCCTGTTCTCTCGGCGGTCACTGTTGGCGTACGTACCGAGGAGCTGGCTTCGGAAGGCCGGCCACGTAGAGAATGTGGCCTCGCGGTTCTCGAACCATGTCCGAGCAGCGTCTTCAAGGCTGAAGTAGACGTTCCGCATTTTCGCAGCGTCGTCCCAGCCGTTAAACGTCGCGACCCTTTCGTAGTGAGCTAGCCAGTCCTCGGCGTCTTCAAACTGCTCACCGTGAAATGGTTTAGGGGTGCGTGGGGTCTGAAGGATGAGACAGGACGAAGGGGTGGAAGGGACAGTCATGGTACGGGCGGGCGGTGTCGTTGCCACAGCTAGGGTCTCTTCGTCAAGAGCGAAGGCCTCGGGGGGCAAGCCTCGGAGCCGTCGGCTGGTACGATGAACAGGAGTGGTCACGAGAGGCGGCCGCGTAGGATCGTCCGCAGGAGAAAGGACCATCGATAGCACCTCCACCAGTGTCACGACTGAAGTCACAGGGAAAGTACACGTTGCCGAGGACCAGAGAATAAGGTCGGCTTGCCGTTCCGATCCCAGAGTCACAGCGACCAGCACCAGCGCGCCGCTCGTGCCCACAACAACCGCTTCGTCGTCGTCGGCACCAAACAAGGCTGTCGCGCGGCGCTAGGCACGTGGCATTAGTTTCCTCTGAAGCAAAACATTCGGCGACTTCGTGCAGATGGTCGACGTAAGCGATGACAGTGCCACGGAACAGATGTTGATGTTCATTGGAGAAATTGGTGACAAGCACCTCCGTCTCTCTTCTACGAAGGAAACAAAGACCTCTTGCCACAGAAACTCCCTATGCGAGTGAGAGGGAGACATTAGGCTCAACAACCCGGAGGCCGTGATGTGGCTCCTCACAAGTAACTCTGGCGAGGATGCTGGCACGTGGTGGCACTGTGAGGCTATCATCGGCGACTCGCAGCGTGGACTGGGACCCACGGTACTCATGCCTTTCAGTGGCCAGTTTGGCGGAAAACGTCACCAAGCGGTTCGGTAGATCTATAGTGGCACCGTGCTCACGAAGGAAGTCGATGCCAAGAATAACATCACGAGAGCATTCGAGTAGAACAAGAAAAGTCGCAACAAATGTGCAGCCTCGCACCGTAACCCGGGCTGTACACATACCCAGTGGTGCAACCACATGTCCGCCTGCCGTCCGTATGTCTGGTCCGTTCCATGGCGTCACCACCTTTTTCAGTGTCCTTGTAAGCCGCCCGCTAAGGATAGAATAATCGGCTCCCGCATCAACAAAAGCGCTGACCTCCTTCGTGTCGACGATAATAGGGATGTCCAGGGAGACCCGGCCAAGACCAGGGCCTGTCGACGTCGGTTCGGAGTGAAGTGAGCGGTGTGGCGGCGGAAGCTGGACGGCGGTTGGGTGGTCGGCGTCGGGACAATTTAAGCGACACGGCGGTGATAACTGGTCGGCGATGAGGACGACGTCGGGGCGATCTGGTCTGTGCGGCGAAAACTGGACAGGAATTCGGCGTTCGACGCCGGGCCAATCGAGCGGTGCGGCGGTGGAAGCTTTACGGCGAATCGGTGTGCGGCGGCCTCGCCCCCAAAGGTCGCCGGAGCTAGTTTTCCCGATGAGGGCTCGAGGAACCATGGCGTCCAGCGGTATACCGTGGCCCAGAAGGCGAAGAGCGACGAGGCGAAGGCGAGCGCGACTCGCGACGAGGAGAATGTGGCAGACTACGCTGGCGGGTGACGTACTCGGCGATGTCCTGAGGCCGCTGACCAGGCCGTGGACGAGGGCTGTCGGGGGAAAATCCTCTAAGGCCCATCCGACGATAAGGGCACTGCCGGTAGAGGTGGCCTGCTTCGCCACAGTGGTAGCAGAGAGGGCGGTTGTCTGGAGCGTGCCAGAGATCAGTCTTCCGGGGCGCCTGGCGCCGATCTGCCCAAAGGGGCAGCGGTTCCGCAGCGTGCACAGCGACCTGAGGTTGCGTGTAAGGCGAAGAGGTAGGTAGCAGGGCTGGGCGGCGTGTGACATCAGCATAAGTCATCCGCTGGGTGGGGCTCGGGGGTGGTGGTGGAACGACTGTACTTGTCGGTGGCGTGAGTGCGTTCTGGACCTCCTCACGGATGATGCTGGCCAGGGAAGCTGCACCAGGAGTAAATGATCCATGAAGTTGCTGGAGCTCCTCGCGAACCACGGTGCGAATGAGGTCGCGAAGGGAGCTCATATCTTCCCCGGGATTGTAGTCGGTTCGGTCAGACGGCGGTAGTGTGGAGATGGAATTCAGCGGCCGACCGTACTGGCTGCATCGCTGCTGCAGCAGTTTCTCCATGGTCACAGCTTCAGCCAGAAACGCCGCGACGGTGGTGGGCGGGTTCCGCACGAGGCCGGAAAAAAGCTGTTCTTTGACGCCGTGCATCAGGTGCCGCACCTTCTTCTCCTCACTCATGGACGGGTCGGCGCGATGGCAAAGGCGCATGACGTCTTCAACGTACATTGCGACCTCTTCGTTCTGACGCTGAACTCGAGAGGTTAGGGCACGCTCGGCATTCTCTCGGCGGTCACTGTTGGCGTACGTACCGAGGAGCTGGCTTCGGAAGGCCGGCCACGTAGAGAATGTGGCCTCGCGGTTCTCGAACCATGTCCGAGCAGCGTCTTCAAGGCTGAAGTAGACGTTCCGCATTTTCGCAGCGTCGTCCCAGCCGTTAAACGTCGCGACCCTTTCGTAGTGAGCTAGCCAGTCCTCGGCGTCTTCAAACCGCTCACCGTGAAATGGTTTAGGGGTGCGTGGGGTCTGAAGGATGAGACAGGACGAAGGGGTGGAAGGGACAGTCATGGTACGGGCGGGCGGTGTCGTTGCCACAGCTAGGGTCTCTTCGTCAAGAGCGAAGGCCTCGGGGGGCAAGCCTCGGAGCCGTCGGCTGGTACGATGAACAGGAGTGGTCACGAGAGGCGGCCGCATAGGATCGTCCGCAGGAGAAGGGATCATCGATGGCACCTCCACCAGTGTCACGACTGAAGTCACAGGGAAGGTACACGTTGCCGAGGACCAGAGAATAAGGTCGGCTTGCCGTTCCGATCACAGAGTCACAGAGACAAGCACCAGCGCGCCACTCGCGCCCACAACAACCGCTTCGTCGTCATCGGCACCAAACAAGGCTGTCGCGCGGCGCTAGGCACGTGGCAATATAAGACAGTGCTTCTCGCACAGAATGCATTCGCCAGTACGCAGTGCGGCCAAAAGTGATCCAGAGTGGACTGGCTCGCTTTTTGAACTTGCTTTGGCTTCATGGCGATGAAGTATGGATGACGAGTGCGCAGTCGTCGGCCCATGAGCAGCTCACTGGGGGACCTCCCCTTCATTATAGGAGAGGTTCGGTAACCAACAATATGAACAATGAGTTTTTATTGGTGAAATTCGTCTCGCTAGAACATATTTTATAATTTTAATATCCTTTTCGACAAGACCATTAGAACGTGTAAACTTTGATATAGACGTTATGTGGTTAAAATTGAAGTCTCCTGCAAATGACACGAACTCGCTTGTGAACTGGGGCCTGAAATAGAAGAGAGTTTTGACACTACTGTTCGAGAGCTGGCGTCCTCTTGTTATTCCGTTTCTTAGTAGTTGCAGAATGCATCAAACACGATGACGTATGATGTGCCAGCGTTCTGGAACAGGCCTGCATCCAACCTGAACTATGGATATCCTGGTGGCAGTCCCATCATAAAAGGTTCAGCTGGTTGGCAGTAGAGATACTCTTTGCAAGAAACACAGTTTGATCACGTCTTCAATGTCAGTTTCAATCCGGAACCAAAACATGAGCAACCATGGCTCTCTGTTTGTGCTCGTTCATTCTTATGCGGCCGCAATAAACTTGGCCAACATTTGTGACCGAATGATTTCTGGTATGTCGAATTTTGAGCCTTTGAAGAGCCCACAGCTCACAACGTTCAATTCCGACTCGTATTTCTGGAACTACCTTTGCACAGCCGTATTATTTCTAAGGTATTTAATTGAATATGAAATGACTGGGTCCTTTGCCGCTTCTGCAGGCAATCATGTCGCCTCTCTTACCTGATCAAACAGAATAGAGGCAACGTGAATATTGGCGTCATAGTGTAATCATGGGGGTGATGGAGCAGTCACTGGTGCTCGAGGTGAAGCGTCCGCAATGACAAGGTGCTACCAGGAACGTTCTCACAGGCTTATCTGCACAGCATGAGGCGAAGAAATGACCTGTGGAGGCATATCGCCGATGTTCTTTTTCAATGTAGTTTTGAGTGGCTGATGGTGCGTTTCGATTGAAATATGCTTTCCATAGGTAAACTCTTGGAAACGTTCACGCCCGCATACACAGCCTAACGCCTCTTTTTTTCTATCTGTGAGTATCGTCGCTCGCAGTCAGTCAAAGCTCAAGGTGCACCGGCAATAGGTCACCACCCCTTCTCGTGACACTGAAGGTGAGCGGCACCGAGGCCAAAGCAAGTTGCATCGGTTGACAACTTTGTTTCCAGCCTTGGGTCGTAGAAGGCAGAAGCGATGTCGTCGTCAGTTTTGTGGTAAGGTCCTTCCAGACTTTGCAGAGGCCGCTGTTACAGGCGAACTCGGCATCGATTCTCAGCAACCCTCGAAGCGGGGTTCTACGACCTACCGGCCTGGAAAGATATGTTCCCCCAACTACTTAAGCACAACGAATGCTTGCTGAACATATTTTATTCTTAGGGTGCAGTCATTGTCAAAATACTTTATACTAAGCCTGATCTGGATGCGTACTTTGTTCACTGATAATTTAATTAATAATAATAATAATAATTGATTTTTGGGGGAAGGAAATGGCGCAGTATCTGTCTCATATATCGTTGGACACCTGAACCGCGCCGTAAGGGAAGGGATAAAGGAGGGAGTGAAAGAAGAAAGGAAGATAGAGGTGCCGTAGTGGAGGGCTCCGGAATAATTTCGACCACCTGGGGATCTTTAACGTGCACTGACATCGCACAGCACACGGGCGCCTTAGCGTTTTTCTCCATAAGAACGCAGCCGCCGCGGTCGGGTTCGAACCCGGGAACTCCGGATCAGTAGTCGAGCGCCCTAACCACTGAGCCACCGCGGCGGGTTGATCATTTAGCCCAGAAAAAAAGTTTTTACGTCGCCTAGGGTCGTGTCTGCCGTAGGGTTAGCAACATCCAAATCACACTCGGATTGTGAAGAGGGGAATGGGAGCTGGCTTTACTTTGGCCTTGTACATATGCATTTCATAATGTCATGGCTGTGCATAGTTGACTGCACAAGCGCAGGCTCCGCTACAATAATAGTCTACCTCGCTTAGGAGCAAAAGGGTGCGAACGAAGCATTTCTGGAGACGCCTTCCAGAGAAGTCGGCATATTTTATTAGCAACATAGTTACACGAAAGTGAACGGATACAAGGAAGAAGTCCTTGCGCCCTGAAAGCTTTGCGGCGACCAGTGTAAGACGCGGACAGAAGGAGCAGGAGAACTTCCGGCCTTCAATGCCGACGGAGTGTGAGTCCGGCTCTGCGTGCACCGGACAGACCGTAAAATAGACCGCGGCGACCGCCACACATCTCCGGGAGTGCCCGTCCAATTGCGGCAGGCACACAGTGTCTTTCCGAACGGGTGTATAACGGCTGCTCCATAAAACTTTGCACAGCGGCGGCAACACCACGACCGACCGGGGGCCGGCTTTCTGTACCGTCTCTGTGTGTATACTTGCCCTCTGCCTTTGTTTGATTAGCTTCTTTGCTGAACTTTATCGACATGCTGCAGACCTCAATTCTTTCGCAAGCCACGCCACAGACTCCGTTCCCAACTGAAGGCAGAGAAAGAAAAATAATAAAACTAAGATGAAAAAAAAGAAAGAACCGCAAGAAACTCTCAGATCGTAGTGCTGCACACAAAGAACTTACGACGGGGCTCGGGCATTCTTTGGTCACTCTAAAGACCTTGTCCTCTGGTCTCCCAAACTACGCCTCTTTGCTCCCGCTTCCCTCTCGGGCTGTTTTCGCATCTTTCAGTGCTCTTGTAAGAAACCGCTGTTCTTCTTTCGTTTCTTTGCTATTTAAGTCACGATTTCTTTTTTTTCTTCGTTTTTCTTACCCTGGCTCGGCCTTGCGCGCTGCTTGAGTTATACGCGTCGTTCGCTCGTTCTCTCTTGTGTTACGGATCTCTATTTTACCAGATTCCAGCGTTGTCCGACCGGGGGACGCTGCCGCGCCTTGACGCCCCGAGGTCACCCAAGCATGCTCCTCACTGCCTTCTGCCGCCCTCGACGCGCTGCCCCCAACATGTTCCATCGTTCTACATTGGCTAGCTTGCTGCGCTTGCCTTTGTATCTGATCCTTCGGTCTCGTCTCCCCGGGTAGGTGCCGTGGCGAAGAAGATTGGAATTCCGACTCGGCCGCTGCGTATCTCTTGTTCTATTCCGTTTTCCGTTCGCGCGTTCCCTCTCGTAAGTCTCTATCCTTGCCCCCGGGTCTGTCTTCTTCCCTCCACCGTACATACGGTGTGTCCGGCAGCGGTGGTTCGCCCAGTGTGGGGATGGTGGGGGGGAATCCCTCCTTTGCTATATTGCGATGCTCGGGCGCATGTCTCCGGCCAGAAACCGTTGTTGCTGGGATGCAAGCATGTAGGGAACGGAGGCGGCAGACTCGCCGGCCTTGCCTTTTGAACAGGGGATAGCAGCTCCCATTTTCCTACTGCGTCGATCTTCTTGGTCATTTTCGCTTTTTTTTTTTGCTGCCTCTTTTCGGGCTCTTTATGTTCTTGATTTCGTGGTGCTCTTTGTTTTCAGCCTGCACTTCGCCACTTGTACTGAGAAGGAATGTGGGGAACAGGGTTGGGCAATCCTGGGATACCCACGAATATGTGTGGAATGGCGACTGCAAGGTGCGCGGCACTCAGTGCTGTGTCTTTGCGACACTGCATTGTCTACACCTTTGCTAAGGGGTGAATTTGTGTCTATGTGCACTCTTCACGCAGGCTTGAGTGTAGTATTATGCAACATTAGCGTCAGCACAGGGTTAACAATTAGCTTTCGCCGCCTTTTCTTATTTCCTCTCCGTTGTGCCACTACCTTGCTTGTTATTAAAGCGGCTGGGGACACACATGCTGACGAAAACGATGTCCTCATTGCTGGTGACAAAATCGACACATGCACCAGGCGGCGCTGACAGCAATAAACAAAACACACTGATAAATTAAGAAAAAATAAGCGCGACAAAGTACACGGAGATATTTTTTCTAACTGAAGAATTTGCTAACTTCGGATCACCGACGGTACTCTTGAACAATAAAGAATAGCCAGAAATATTTACACAATCACCAGCAAGCCAAGCTTTTTGTCGGCTGTTTTTCGACTGAGCCTTTACCTGGAAATATTTGCATATGCTTCAGAGAGCTGACAAAGCTTTTCAGTGGCTCATTCATGAACCTCTGCAAATATACAGACACAACTTCATTATTCGAGCACTGGCATCACCAGGTTATGCTATAGGCGCGTTAGGACGCTCTTCTAAAGAGGCCCAGCCGAGGTGTTTAATGCTGACTTCGATATCAACAAGAAAAAAAGAATCTGCCTAATGCTTACGAATAGCCACTTTTCAGGTCTCCGGACGAGAGAAACAAAGGCTCTGAAAATTCACTCCATTGTCAGTGTAATCAAGTTTGGAGCGCAATCCATGGCGTACTGCGGGCGAAGCGGCGGCCCCTACGTTACCCGCAGTCAGGTACACGCTCCATTACCCTCACTGCAGCAGGTCAGCCTCAGAAACGTGCTCGGAGGGAATGAAAGCAAAAACAAAAGTAGACACTAAAGCAAGGGTCGAGGTAAACGAGGAGGCGATCTTGCGCATACTTGTGCCGTGGCAAGAACCGACAATAAACGAGCTTGCTTCTTTGCTCGGCCACAGGAAGGCCAGAAGGAAGGCGCTCAAGAGAAAAAAAAAAAGTGCCAGCATAGCGAGAGAAACAGCAGCGGCAGCTAGTCGTATAGGTTGTCCCCAAGAAGTGCGGCGCCCATTTGTGCGGTCCCAAATCGGCCTTCGCAGCAGCGAGGCTGGCGGCTGCCGAAGAACGGTATGGTACGACGACGACGTCTGCTCCGGCGAGCGTCCGGAAAACGAGGAGCGGCGGGCGCGCGTCCCCGGCAGCATCCGCAAAAAAGAGAGTATCTGGGCGCGCGTCCCATCAGCGGCCGTAGACAAAAGAAGAGAATAGTGAGGGAGGCGGACGGCAACAACGCCGAGCAGGCGCGGACGCCTCCTCCTCCTCCTGCAGCGTGATGACCATAGAAACCCGTCCGTCTTCCTGTCCAATGTCCCCTCCTGATGTGGACATCGACCTGAGTGAGCTCTGTGCCGCCCGTTCGTTGACGCTTCTTTTTTTCCCCTCTTTTCGTTCGCTCCTTCGGGGGCTCCTGTTGATCCTGGGTTCTCTCCGTGCTAGTCTTTTGTTGTTTTTTTTCATATTATTTTTCTGCTCCACCTTGTATGGTTATTGTCCGCCCCCAAGCTCGTGGCCTGGTTGATCGTTCTTTTCCTCGGTGTGGGCTCCAGCTCCCTCGTGTCTCTTCGGCGGGCATTTCTTTTTTTTAATTTTTTTTGCTGTTGTTTCTGACCTTGTTTTTTTCTTTGTGGTTCTTTCGAAGCTCTAGGGTGACATTTTGGAGCTGGATGTCATTCTCCGCGTTGTTCTTTGTGTTTGGAACGACTCGGCCACACATATACGGACACCATTATACAGGTGCTATAGGCATCTGCAGCCGCGTTTCTTCAAGTGCCTTTGTTCTAACCAGTTTTCTTCGTTCCCAACGTTTTTCTTCTTTCGCTATCTCTTCTTTTTGCAGCTCGTGCCTCTCGCTGCTGCTGATTTGCCTCCGTTTCTTCCTGATCGCACATTTTTTTTTTTTTTTTTGGGGGGGGGGGCTTTGATTTTGCTTTCTTTTCTTTTGCTGCCTCGCTGCCTCTCCCTTTTACCGTAAGCGACAGAGGCCTTCCCTTGCGGCGCAGTGGCTTCATTTCGAGGTTCCTAAGCGACCACCTCTTCAGTCTGCAACGAGCTAGAAAAGAAAGAAAGAGAGAGAAAAAAAGAAAGGAGGTGCGGGAGGCATGTGCGCTCTAGGAAAAGTTGCCTCATTCCCACTTTCGGTCGGCGATCTTCCCGCGGAGCTTCGGTTCGTGGCCGAAACTGAAACGACTGCGACGCAGCGAATGCGCCTGTTTCACCGCTGCGAGCGTGGATGTTACTGCGTCTTTTTTTTCACTTTTTTCTTTTACTTTCGTTCTTGTTAGTGGGAGCACCCAGAACTGACCGTCCCCACTCCCGTGCTGGAATCGATGCCTGAATAAGTTGGAGCTGTCGTCGAGTACAACGTATACACTCTAAACACGGATACACGTATATGGGAGTAAAAAAGGTGTAAGTTGTCGCTTTTCGCGCACCCTTTTATAAAAGGGTGTGCGTGAGAGAAAAGTTTACTCTCTTTTTACTCTTTTCTGTTTAGAGTGATCCTTGACTGATCGAATTTAAAACATTGTCGCTTTAATTAGGATCTCATTGTCAATGTGGCAAGGCTCTCACCCTACGCCAGAACTGAACTGTTCTGGTCTATGGTGGGAAACATGTTTCCATCTTTAGAATGAGTGCCGCGCCAATGGCGACATATTGGTTTTTTAATCATAGGTGGGAAGAAGGCTGTCTCATATGAGGATGCACAAGATAGAAGTGGTACGCTGCATGATTTGATTTTTGAGTGCTGAAGTTATTAATATTTTTAGTTGCGGCTCACCCCTCTTGGTCGCAAGTGAACTTGGAGACTTCAAAACGTCACGAGTCCCACAAGTAGCTGCTCTGGATTATTCCGGGAGCATAGTGACACCAGAGTGCACTGCTTAAGTTGAAAGCATATTGATAGGAAATTGAGGGCAGTATACAAGGAGCAACCGCATTCGCAGAACCAGTCACGATTCAACCCACCAGAGAATGCCTACTGCGAGCTTCATGGGAAGAGAAAGAGCTTAGGATGGAGGCCTCAGAGGCTGCTCTTGAAATAGGAGAACGAAACGTTCACGTAGATTTCTACGGTTTAAGAGATCGCTTGTACTAAAATGAGGCATTAATATCAGCCTGGGTCGAAGACATCGAACAACTGGGGTTAACGGCTGTAGGCTGTACACAAACGAAGACATTGTTCAAAACATTGCTCTAAAGTTATCTCCCAAACGACGAGAAAGCAGTTAACACAGGCTAGATGAGGAATCGCTTTCGGCCCTGAATTCCATAATTTCGAGAGCTCTAGAGAAATCTTCTTGAGCGAAACCAAGTACGACGCCTCATCCTGAGCTACGTAGATTTTTGTGCACTGGTGAATCTCTGCAGTGCACATCGTTCGTTGTCTTAGACTCGGTGCAGAGTGAAAGATTCGACAGTGAGGTGTGTGTTAGTATGCCATCGTTGCATCTTTATAATAAAGTTACGGTATCTCAGTGCAGCTTATATTTGTTCTATTTTTTTCAGTGCCCCTCTGGGTTAAGTACACATGCTCATTGTTGCTCGCGATATATCTCCTGTCAGTAACGCTGTTCTTAAGTTTGCGCTAGTCATGTTTTGAACTCTTTTCTGTCCTGTATTACAGTGGTTTCCTGACTTGAGGTGCTTCACAAAATGGCTTCTGAACATAAGCTGTTAAATATCATCCACTGCAACCATAGATTTGCTTTGGCTTCGGATGTCTGCCGTATATACAGTAGATGCCGTATTCAGAACTAAGTGATTACCAGTTTTTGCAAACAGCCGGATAAAGCGATGGGAAAAAGAGACTGAAAAGGCAGGGCAAAAAATGCTTGGTAGGCGAATACGCTTTCGTGAGAAGAGTTTGAAAAAAAAATTATGCAGAATGTATGTGTGGATCAGAATTCATTTCTGACCCGAAAGATGCGGGTTCGATCCCGGCCGCGGCGGTCGAATTTCGGTGGAGGCAAGACGCAAAAGGCGCCCGTGTGCTGTGCGATGTCAGTGCACATTAAATAACCCCATGTGGTCGTAACTTCCGGAGCCCTTCATGACGGGGTTCCCATAGCATGAGTCGCTTTGGGACGTTTAACCCCCATAAACTAAACTAGCATTCACTAAGTGTAATAAGCACTATCTATTATATTAATGTTTATGTTCAAATGGTTCCTTTCCTCTCGTTCCTTATGCGTGGCAGATCTGCTCAACAAGTCGGGCCATCAGCAGCGATTGAGGTTTTCTGTTTTCCGAAGCTTCTGTGCGAGAATGTAAGGCTCATGCTCAGCCATTGAAAAGGTCATTATTAAATTTTGATGATGATTACATTCTCAGTTTTTATTTCATCCACTTCGAACTGACCGGCATAGTTTCGGATTGCAGCTTCAGGTTCAAATAACGACAATATAGGGCGCTGTCTTCTTTGTTGGTTCTGGCAGCGCGCAAAGATAAGAGTGCATTGGAGTTAAGACACACACAGCACTTCCATCCGTCCTTGTATTTGTGCCTTGCCAGAACCAACAACGCAGTGCCAATGCAATGCCAACTAGCTCAACAAAAAAACGGTTTCGTTTCTTTGTACCTTGTGCACTTCAGAGTAATATTATACCTGCGTAAAGGCGCTTGCTTTCAATAACCGACTGCCGCTGCTCCTCACTCAATAACCGACTTCTGCTGCTGCTTACAACGTGCTTCTCCTTTTTTAGTCAATACTACGCCATGTTTTTTGTCGCTTTGAAGATGCTGCTCTCCGTGGGCTGCTTAGTTGCCATTGAGTTCTACCTGCTGTCCTAACGTGTCCATTGTGAGCAGTAGACCACACTGTCCAGAGATGTACGCACTGTACAGTCAGAGTGGTGTGCGCACAGTGGTGTGTATTACTATGTATACAGTGTCTGGATGAGTTGCCCAAATTGGAAAGTATTAGAAAACATTTCATTTTAAGCATGCTGAGGCGTTTTGAAATTCACGGTTTCTTTAAAATCTTTCAAAGTAACATGTTTTTGAAGCGTCCTGGCGGCATTGGCTGTATTTCAATTTTTTTAACGCAGTAGCGATAAAAGGCCCGGTTACCTAGAGAATCCGGTGTCGGAATTTTTGATACCTGCCTCGGTGGCTCAGTGACTAGGGCGCTCGGCTACTGATCCGGAGTTCCCGGGTTCTAACCCGGCCGCGGAAGCCGCATTTCGATGGAGGCGAAACGCAAAAGGCGCCCGTGTACTGTGCGATGTCAGTACACGTTAAAGATCCCCAGGTGGTCTAAATTACTCCGCAGCCCTCCACTACGGCACCTCTTTCATCCTTTATTCTCTCGGTCCTTCCTTTATCTCCTCCCTTACGGCGCGGTTCAGGTGTCCGCTGATATGTGAGACAGACTCGCCATATTCTTTCCTCCAGAACCAATTTTCAACTTTTTTTGGCGTTGTCGGCGTTGTGAATGAAAAATCACGAGCATGACACTGACAGGTGGTACTCAGAGAGCAACCTAGGAGGCAGGTAGGCCACCTAGGTCACGTGACCTTGCGGCATCGTCAAAACCTACCCACCGGTTAGTGAGCAAACTGCCCACCATGGGAAGTGGCACGTAATGATTGGTCGCTCGGAGGAGCAACCTGGGTCGCACAAGGCCCATCGCTTAACCACTGCACCACTGCACCATAAGGGGTATGAGGACTCTCAGGAATCTATGAATGTCAAGTAGAGAATGACCAATTCTGCACATATGCATGAGCATTAACCCATTACGATATCGCGTCATACCTCTAAGGCGGAGCATTAGTGTCCCCTTTCCAACTCACTTCAATTTTTGGCTGATATGCGTTTAGGAGATGCATGTATTTGTGCCTCAAGTACCGATGTTTCTTTATGCATCATATGCAGGAAAAAAAGTAAATATGTCGTATTCGGAAAAGCCCCGCCGCGGTGGCTCAGTGGTTAGGGCGCTCGACTACTGATCCGGAGTTCCCGGGTTCGAACCCGACCGCGGATGCTGCGTTTCTATGGAGGAAAAACGCTAAGGCGCCCGTGTGCTGTGCGATGTCAGTGCACGTTAAAGATCCCCAGGTGGTCGAAATTATTCCGGAGCCCTCCACTACGGCACCTCTCTCTTCCTTTCTCCTTTCACTCCCTCCTTTACTCTTCACTTACGGCGCGGTTCTTTTTTATTATTATTCGGAAAATGAGATGCCGCTTTTGCAGTTTGCAGAGAATTCCCTTCTTCTTCCAGCTTTTCCATTTCCTCTTACATTTGCGAACCGAGCAATAACCAAAATATTGCGTCTCCGAAGACCTGACATCCATCGTCCCGTATTTCTTCTCAGACGCCCTTCGATGTGAAAGTGTGCAGCACAGATTCTTTTCGTCATTCAACCGGCCAGGAAAGTCGGCCGCACAACGAGCTGTGTCTTTTTAGAAGGGACGATTGCTAGTCTTTAAAAGGCGCTTCATTGTAAGATGCATCTACATTATTATTTTATTTTTTTGCAGCAATAGCTGTTGGGTGTCGTTCTGTGAGATCGTGTCATCGTCATCGCCGGCTACACCCCTCAAACTCCTACACCTCTACACCCCTATACCTAGTGTTGGGTTGAGGAAAACGAGAGCGTTGAGACGCCAACCGGACAGCTTTATTCCATTCCAGCGAATGCCGGCACGAGCACGAGACGCCCGAGACGCGCGCCAGCCGCCGCGAGCCTCAAGCGGGCCGTCACCCGCAGCCAAGCCAAGCCACGCAGACGCCTAGCCACTGCATGTGGCTACTGCCTACATCTCCCCTGACAGAAAAGCAACCTCTTGGGAAGAATGACGCAACGTCCACACTTGGTGTGCCGGTGGGAGGCGTCAGCGCAGGTTCTTTGTGAATCGTCTTGAGAAACTGAAGTCCCAGGGGGAGATTCCTCGTATGAGGCGTCAGCACAGGTTGTTTGAGAATCTTCTTGAGAAACTGAAATCCCAGGGAGAGATTCGTCGTATACGTTCTCGTGGTTGTCTCTCTCCTCTTCCGCAGGCTCGAGAAAAGGGATAAGATATGGGTTCGATTTCGTCGTATAGTGCCGTTCCCAGTGTCAACTATATATGACCTAGGCTCACTTGCGGGCGACACCACGTTCCCTTTTCGGTTTAAGTCTACTCTAGACTTCATCTCCTTCCAGAAGGGTCGGAAGTTGCCGTACGCCATGTCGTCTATCGTAATCTCCTCGCTGCTGTTCGCGGTATTGGGTTTCAAAATTCCGAAGTTTAGTGGCGTCTGGCAAACGGGGAACAAGCCTCCCGGGAGTCAGAGGAATCTTTGTCCGCAACCGCCTCCTCATCAATAGTTCAGAGGGGCTGTAGCCATTTTTCAATAGAGTTGACCTGTAGGACAAGAGGGTTAGGTACGCGTCTTGGGTCTTCTTCATTGAAGTTTTGATGATTTTTACCGCAGCCTCAGCGAGTCCGTTGCTCTTAAGGTATTGTGGGCTTGATGCGAAGTGTCTGAACCCGTATTCTTGAGCAAACTCAGCGAAGTCGGAGGACGAGAACTGCGGACCATTATCGGAGACTACAACCTCTTGAATGCCGTGCCGGGCGAAAATTGATTTGCAGTGATTGATCACTGTACTAGATGACAGCTTCTCTAGACGAGTCAGTTCCGGATATCTGGAGCAATAATCAGTCACGATTAACCACCAGTGGCTATTGAAGAACAGGTCCATTGCAACTCTCTCCCATGGTCTTGAAGGAAACTCGAAGGACGAGACGGTTCCCGTAAATCCACCTTCACTGTGGGGTCCACATGCTTCAACGGTGTCAACCCGCCGTGACATGCAGGCAGACGCGTAGTGGCCCTTCTTGTGGCAGCCCCTGCATACCCGCGTCCGTGCTGGGCATAGTGAACGCGGGTGTCGTTCTTTCCCACACAAAAGACACAATGACGGGACGCTGTCAGCTGGACGCGGATGTGGCCTTAATTCAAAGTGCTCTCGGCCGTCGTTGACGTGAGCAGCGTACGTGGGGTGCCTGACTTGTTGTTTGCCTGATGCAACTATGTTGACGGTCAGCGTTTCGGGGTGAAGCTCCGCTTGCTGCTGACGAACGCTTTCGACCTTCCTGATACTCTCTAGCGCCTTCTGAAAAGTAAGATCAGCGTCTAGTTGCAGCCTCGCTGACAATTTCTGGTCTTGAATGCCGACGACCAGTCTGTCCCGACTCAGTTCCACTCGGAAGGGTGCCGTACTCACAATGGTTGGAAAGCGTGTGAAGCGCAGTTACGAATTCTTCCGCGGATTCGCCGTCGTTTTGGACCCTCGTGTTGAAGCGTGCCCGTTCAAAAACGACGCTGCGCCGTGGTATGAAGTAGCTGTCGAACTGCTTTAGGACGACTTCCAAGTTCTGAGCGTTCTAACCGGAGAGTTTTAAGGTTGCGAAGACGCCCTCGGCCTGATCGCCCATCAAGTAAAGGAGCGTGTCGACCTGATGTGACCCTGATTTGTCGCAGAGACTGGAAACCGTGTAGAAACGCTCGAACCGCTTCCTCCATTTCGGCCAGTCAGCAGGAGTCGTGAAGCAGAAGGCCTCGAAGGTTGAAGGACGAAGGACGCCATGTACCGGCCGCGTAGTCCAGGCCGTAGACGCTGCTGTGACGTGTGCCACCGTTGATGCGTATCCGAGCGAGATGAAGCAGCCCCGGCAGGGCTTACTGTGGGAATTCCGTTACTTCTGACACCATGTTGGGTTGAGGAAAACGAGAGCGTTGAGGCGCCAGCCGGACAGCTTTATTCCAGCCCAGCGAATGCCGGCACGAGCACGAGACGCGTGCTAGCCGCCGCGAGCCTCACGTGAGCGCGCAGTAGCGCAGCCAAGCCAAGCCACGCAGACGGCCTAGCCACTGCATGTGGCTACTGTCTACAACTCGTACCTCTACACCACTATACGTCTACATTCCTACACCCCTTCTTACATTCCTCAAGTGCGGAGTTGCAGTCATCACGCGGGCGGGAACATGCGTCTTCACCGGTGCCACGGTGCTCCGAACGGTTGCTTGTCGGACAGCTAATGACTGCCGTAACACACTGCGGCGCCTCCGTGCGTGAGGTTCAGAGCGTGACCATAGTATCACTATTGCGTGCACGCGTTTGAGCAGCACGCCAACTCTGGAGGTCAGCTTTGTAGACTGTATAACTTCGTAACGGAATACATAAAAGAGGGCGCAAGCGAAAGGGACTGGCACGGGCGCACTCGCCAGCTGCTGTCCGAATTGTGCTGCACTATTTCCTCGTCGCAGTTGGCTCACTCGCTACGGTAGGCCTGCTCACCAGCCAGGCGGTCGCGGATGGTGTCCACCTCTTGTGAAGTGCATTTCAAGAGAAACCAGCACGCGCAGTCCGAACACTAAAAAACGATACGTCCTCTACAGAGCTCAACTATCAAGTGTAATTTTACGAACGAAACATGTTTATAAAGGCGCTATTCACGAATGTCAAGGAGGTTATGTACACCGAGTAAACGGTAATCCGTGATCAGAAGCACGCATGTCCAGAGGTTATGCACAACGAAAAACAGGTAATTCGTAATCAGAACAGCGTAGATAAAGGAGATTGTGTATACTGAACAGAATGTAATCCGTGATCAGAAGCTATCAATAATACGAGTTCATTTTTATTCAGACGTGGAGTAGTAGTTTTGCTTACGCACATGTTGCATGTTTTTGGATGGGAAATGCATGTGCCGTCTCTCATTTTCCCATGTCTAGATCCCTGAATCGCACAATCGTGGGGTCAAAGTAAGATGAACAATCCTTGCACGCGCCACAATACTCACCTGAGTTCCTGAAGGAGCGGCCGAGAGGGATCAAAAATGGCCCAAAAACGTGTGTTGGGGCATCTACCAGTCTGTCCTATAGCGAGTGTTTCACCTAAGATGTTCTGAATTTTTTTAGAAATCAAGCTTTTGAGGTGTGAAGACGCTTTTTCGGCATAGCATTGTCAATGTTGTAGCGCATCGCACTACAGCTAAGACGTGCTAACTAGCAGGCTGATTAGCTAATTTTGAATAGTTACTGTTTGAGCTATTATAGTTAGTCTCATTATTTATTGAGAGGCATGTAGCCCGCCGTAAGTAATATTCATATCGGTATTTAGGATACTGAAAACGCAGTTACCCTGGACGTTGTCGCCCAACAAAATATTTTACCTTTTTCGACGAATTACGTGCACTGGAGCGGTTATTTTGCTTGCAAGCTTTTTGAAAGCTCAAGTATTTTTCACCATTTGTGCGATCTGTTTTCCTTTTAGTGCTTCTTCCCTTTAGATCGCCCTTAAGAACATAAACGTATTTTTGAGCAGGAAGTTTTCTCACGTTGATAAAATGTTTTCTTGGCTTCACAAAAATGCCCTGAGCTCCTCACAAGTGTTGGAGTAGACATACACTTGTTGGACATTTAGCAAAGTTTCTTCGCAAATGGGCTGGAGATATTTCTTCCACAGCGTCGATTCGGATGGCTGGCATTTCTTAATGCGAACCTTCTTTGGCATCGTTCGAACTGTGAATGTTATACCTTTTCCTCGTGAATACTTGCGCTGATTACAACAGGCAGCATAGAGATCGTTCTCATTTATACAGTTGTGAAGACTGCTAGAAGATCGCGCGAGTGCTTAATGGCTAAAAACACTCAACGTTCCAAAGCTCATATTTGCACTGAGCCGCAGGCCATTCAAAGACAAAAGCAAGTCAAATACATGGCCCTTCTAGACGCAAGAGTCAAATACGGGCCTTTATAGGCACTAACGTCACATGTAGACATTTACAGACACAATTGAAGGTCTTAAATGGGCGGTTGTAGGCATTATCAAACGACTATTAAACAACTTATGTTCTTACTTCTGCTCATAAATTGAAGTGGCACATTAGAAACATGTGTCGAAAAAAAGACGTTTTTGCATCCAGTTCGGTCTCTACTGATGCTGCCTGTTGATAAGCAAGGTGATCACTTCGGGTTTTTTTTGCATTCTACTGATGTTCGTATACTTATTGTGTAAATAGTTTGTACATATTACTTCTCCCCCTGTCCTCTATTCCTGTCCCCTCGCCTCTTTCATTTCATTTCTCCATTCTGCCTGCTGTCCTTTATTTCCGCTGCCCCAGCTCAGGTGCTTCAGTATCGATGGCAGATGCCGGGGCTAGCAAAAATCTTTTCCTTCCTTTTTACTATTATTTTTAATAAAACCACTACCACCACTGATGTTCGTACTAATTCACCTTGAAAATGACAACTCGGTGGCTAGCACACTGCTCACAACGTAAAACTATACACTGCTTAAATTCTTTTAAAAAATTCTGTAACGATGCTGCAAGCTTAGCATTTGGCGCTAAACAAGTAAAGCCATGCTACTCAACGTTTATGTCCAGTCGAAAGACACAACAGAAGAGTTTCTGTCGTCACAAATTTTCTGTGATGTTTTTGACCAAAAAGTTGGGGAGACAATAGAAATTTTTGTAATAACAAGAGAACTTTGGGTCGTTACTACAGAAGAATACTATAGAACTACAGACGACTGAAACAACTGCAGTACTACAGATAAATACAACAAATCAACAGAAAAATCTTGTTCTTACGTTAAAACTACAAAACATTCTGTCGTATTTTTGACACGGCTCTGTAGTTTTTTCGACTTAATGGAGCCGGTTTAAAGACAGCCTGTTCCTAGTTATATTACACCGCAAAAAATTTGCTATTGTCAGTATTGCTTTGCTGCTCAGAAGAAAAAGTTCCTGTTTCAATGACGGCGCGGAAGCAATTGAGGTGCGTAAGAAGGCTGTATGGGGAGCATGGAAACATTCACAACAAATCCACGTCCCTTGAAAGCGACAATCCTCCATGCGATTTGTCTTTCAGGAGAGGTGAAAATTAAGTGGCTCCCATTAAATGGCTGCCAAATAAAATGACGTCGTACTCAAAGGGACAGGAATGGAGAATAGGGAACAACGGATGCTGAGGCCTCAGTATATGCTGCACGACCCGCACTGGCACACTGCTGCACGCCTATTAGGGACTGGAAAGGCCGAGACACTGAGCAAGCAAAGCTAACGAGCAGAAAAGAGAAGAGAGAGAGAGAGAGAGTGAAATCGAAAAAAGAAAAAAAAAGAGCGATGAAACGAGCCCTGCATAGGCGCAAAGGGGAAAGAAGTGACAGAGCAGGCAAAATAAAAAGAACGGAGAGAGAGAGATGCGCGGTGGAAGAGGAAAACGGGTAAAGAGCCCAAGCCATGGGTCCCTGGGTCCGAACAAAGGGCCGTGCCGACCGACCGACGACGCGCGGCGTCCGTGGGGTTTTGGGGCACAAAGACTCCGGGGTTTACCGCCTCTCGTCGTTCTGGGGGGAGCCGCGACATGGCCGCGAAATGATGAGAGGCTGCCACTCGCCCGCCGCTATATGCGCCCGAGGCACGCGGGCCTCGGCCGAGCGGAGAGAAAAAAGAACTGGGCAAGAGGGGGGGGGGGGGATAACCGAGGGACGTGACCTTCCTTCTCTCTCTGCACCTCTGTCCTTTATAACTCTCCGCCATTTTCCGCCCCCCTCTGCTATGCGCGCTATATATACCCTTATCCCCCCCAACCGTAGCCTATCCCTCCTTTCCCGTCGCTTCCCCAGAAACCCTCTGGCGTGTAGTAACATCAGGGTAGATGGGGGATGAGGAAAGGAGAGGAGATTGCAATCGCGTGGATTCTGTGCCGTAACGCGCCGTGTATTTTCTGCCTTGTTTTCCTTCTCTGCGCTTCTCCTTTTGTCGCTTGTGTTTGCTTAGGGATCCTCCATAATCTGGTTTAGTTCGTTGGTTAGCTGAGCAAGAAGAGGACGGGAGCGCGGGAAGGGAACGCAGGCTGGCCCGCCGGGTACGGGGAGCACGTCCCTTTTTATCCCCTCCTCTCCTCGGCCGCTGCTTCCCTGTGCCCATTTCCGCTCGTGTCTTTTAAGTGCCCTTCTTGCCTGAACGCGCCATTGTCGTCCCCGCACGCAGACACGGCTGTGGTGCTGGTGGTGGCGTCGGTGGACGCGGATACGCCGCTGCAGGGACTTACTAGGGCAGTCTCCCCTTTTTTTTCTCCACTCCGCCTTTCCTTTTTATGCGCTGTCCTTCTTTGTACTTCATTCCACGGTCGTCCGTATACTTGTGCCTCGCTGCCAACTTTTCATGGTCCGCCCTTTGTAGTTCTCTCGAGTTGTGTTTGCGTGCTGGTTTTCGGCAGTCGCAAGGCGACGCCAGCGCGCGTGTCTTCCAGAGCTGCTCCGGTGGGATCCGGGAAGGGAATAGGGAATAAGGGAAGGCGGCACACACCGGTGGCAGGGAGGAAGCCAGGAGCTCGGCCGGCCGCAGCGAGACGCCGGCACGTACGAACAAGACGACGCTGTCACTCCGTGTGGCAGGCGACGACGCATTGTGGAGACGTGCTCCTCGGAACTGCTGGGCTTTTTCCTCCCTGATCTGCTGAGGGCGGACACTTTGCGTGGGCACGGCCTTTTGCGTTACTCGGGCGTTCGGTGTGTGCCGTCCGCGGTTCTGTGGCTGTGTGCTCGCCTCCGTGAAGTTTGCATTGCTTCTGGTAAACACGTGAGAGTGGAAGAGACGACAGCTTTGAGGGAATGAATATGTAGTACTATGTTCCTTTGCTTCACGGCGCAGGCCTGTTTCGCCCACACCTCTCCTGGAGCTTAGATATGTAAATGCATGTAACAAAATGTTTGGGAACATCACGGCAGCTTAGTGCGGTGACGTGAGTTCTAAGACAGTTAAACATTCTGTGTGGCAAAGGTAATACTCGAAACCTTTGGCCTTTCTTTTATCGTTAAAATATGGCAGTGTACTGGCAATCGGTGGCACGCATCGTCGACACTCGACCTCTGAATATAGTCACCATGCTGTGAACATTAAACATACCACGCAACACATAATTTTTCTTGGCCTGTGAAATGTATTGTTCTTCCAATATTAGAAGTACATACTGGGGTAGGCAGACCTGCGATACCGTGGACGATAGAGTGAAGTATGAGCGCTTTAAAGAGAGTTTTCAAGCTGCTGCATTGAAAAAAGGCCTCAAATAAGCATATTTGAGTCCCGTTGAGAGATTTTTCGGTTATGGCATGGAACATAATTGTTATAATTTGTAAAGGGTATCAGCTCTAGCTTGTGACACACAACGAAGAGAACACAGTGCGAGGGAAACGATCCAGACACGATAGACACAGATTAACGCTGCTCAGCTCCCCTGACATCTGCCGCGATTGGGTCCATTTCCCTTCCACTATCAGCCGCTTTTTACGCAGCAAAACATCGCCTACCTACTCCATGAATCATGTTTTATTTTTTCTCGAATTTCCATTTCCTTGTCTTTTTATTTCACCTGGCATACCATAAATGAACATTTGTCCTCCAATGTAGGCTGCTCACTTCCTTTCTGTTAACGTTACAACTATCATTTTCCTTTCCGCAGCTTACTGCACTGTTCTTCGTCTTACTTCGAACTCTTAATTACGTCCAAGCGTTGGCCCCTGCTCTTTCTGAGAGTTACGGGCAGAGTGCTGTGCAACACTTCGTGGTTTCATCCATGTGCTTTAAATGGAAAGTTGAAACCTACCCACTTCTACCCAGCGCAGGCACTAAACGCCAACTTGGTGCGAGATTAAGTGAACTTCTAATTCTCTTACCCGTTGGCGAGTAAAGGAACGGAAAATAATAGCAAGCCATGCGTCCTAAGTCGTCGTAGTCTTTCTTCATTCTTCTTTCTGCAATCTGTCATGTGAGGTCGGAAGCTACCTGCTGACCTCGTCACGTCTCTGTCTCCGCACGGCTTGCTTCGCTCATACATGTTGTCAGTGCACTGTAGATCAAGGCATGCTTCGCCTGTTACGAGGACATTTTTTACGCCTCTGTCGTTCAGACAGTTTTTCGTTTCCTTGTGCGGGGTGTGCGCCAGCGCTTCAATGACTGAAGCTCTAGATTGCAAGCACATCCGAACACAGCCGTTGTGCACCAACATGCAGACGACCTGCAGTGCCTTTTCGTTGTCACCTCAATCTGCGATGAGTGGAGAAGACCTTCATGAACTCCTCCATTAGTTCATTTGTCCCCCAAGCAGGCAGCGTCGCTAGAAGATAAACGCAGCTGTGTTGTGAAAACAGATCTAAAGTATCCGAAAAATGATCTGGTGATTCTTGAGGATGGAGTAGTAAGCGACGGGTACAGTTGGGCCCTGTATCTTCGTGAGCAAGTGACCTGCTCCGATACGACGACATTCGATGGCAGGGGGCAGAACCTGACCCTTCTGCCGCCTCCCCGAGATCCATAGGCCGCAGTGTCCTGATACGAAGGGAGAGCTTCCCCAAATCTCCCCAACATTGGGACGAGCGTGAAGCGTTAGTGAGCAAGAGAGAAGAAAGCGGAGGGTGAGGGAAGAAGCAGGCAACAAACACAGTGCCTCCTCTTTCCTCTCCACTGCACAACCCTCTTGCCGATTTACGCCCCCCTTCCCCCTTCGCTTATTATTGTTGCCATTATGGCGCCGTATCTGCGGGTGACGTAGTTGACGCGGGGCGAAGCGACAGGAGGGTACAAGAGCAAGTGAGGAAGATGGGGGGAGGGGGGGGTCGCGTAAGAATGGCCAGCATGAATGGAGTTTGAAAGGCCTGAGCCTCGAGCCCGAACCGCGGTACGCATGAGCCAGCCACCGCGCACCGCTGTTACCGCCGCGGCGGGCGGCGTTTCGGTCGGGTATAACTTGTTTGGTTCTCCCCTATTTTTTTTGCTTTTAATCCGCGCTTGTCCCCCGTGTGCTGTTTTATTTGACCTCTCGACGCCCTCTCCTTTCACTCCCCCGCTGTGCGTGCGTGTGTTCGTGCGTGCGGGAAAATATCGTGATCCCCGGCGCATATTTCTTTAGTGCGTTACTTTTTCTGCTCGGCTGATTCGTGGGCACCAGCGCCATTTCAGGGTATGGGACCAAAATCCGAAGGGAGGTTGGGAGAAAGGCATAGGGAGCGAGGGAAACGCACACGGAAGGAGAGGAAGCGTGGCAGGGAAGCATGGGGGAGTGGGGGGGGGGGGGGTAATGTTGAGGAGACGGGTGGCTCTGGCTTGTCTGTGGATTTCTTCTTTGTGCGGCCGTCTATAATACGGCTGTGGCTCTGGCTTGGCTCCTGCCGCCGCGGCTGCTGCTGCCGCTACCGCCGCCACCGCTGCTCTATCGTGCTTTTAATAAAGGCGCGCTGCGGGTGTGCTTGTTGGGAGGGGCTCTCGCCAGCCTTCCTTCAATCCCCCCTCTTCCCTTCGTGGTTCTCTTTCCAGTCGAAGCAGAAAGAAAGAGGGAAAGGGCGGGAAAAGAGACCGAAAGCTGGTCGGGGCGGAAAAGTCGGCTTCCCGCCGTCCCTCCTCATCCTGCAACAGCTGCTGCGCGCTGAGCGGCGCGAGGGCAGATTTTTGGCCCTTTTATGTTTCCGAGCCCCGCAGAAAAAGACAAATAGGGAGAAACGCGATGGCAAGCGAAAAAGGAAAGGCGCGGGTGCTGCCTGAAGGGCGAACAGCGAAGCCGAAAAATGAAATCACGGCGGGAACACAGCGAGAGGCGGCCGCTTTGTGAGCGAGAGAGACGCGGGGCGAGATTTCGCTTATCCCCGATTCCGCGTAGTGGTCTGTGTGTGTGCTTGTGTGCACGCGTATACATGGCAGCGGTGGCGCAGTGGCCGTGACGGTGACGCCGAAAGTTCCCTATACGTTCGCGCCCCACCGCCAGCAAGCCTCACGCATGCCATGGGTTTGGACGTCTCCCCAACGCGTGGCGTTGTAGTCGTCAAAGACGTCGCTGGTGTTGGTTGATGGTGTTGCAATGACCGCTCCGACGCGGACGGCCTTCTCGGAGTCTTCACTTGGAGCCATGCCTTGACATGGCGTCTTGACGTGATGAACTCTCTTCATATGAGAGACATGTTCGCTGCTAGAGTAATGCTGTCAGAGAACGCGTTTCACACTTTATTGGCTTTGTCTGAAAAGTCCCTAGCGCGCACTGCACTGTGCATATTTCTCTTCTCTTTATGGCGTACTTGAAATTGCCACCGCAATCTACCGAGAATAGGTAATTTTCCTCTCTTGCATCCTTCGTTACTGAAAATATTTGCGTAAAGGTTGCGTCTATGGCGTTTTCATTCACTTCTAAAGCTCGACATAGCGTAGATCGGGGTCTGAAGCGACAGTTCCTGTCATACTTGGCCCAAAAAATTCCGCCGTCTTTTGCAAGAAACACCTTGCTTTAGAACAAGCAAAGTTCAACAGGATGCAAGGAAATCTCTTACGAAAAGCTTAATGAGCAAAAAAGCAGTAGCTCGGGAATGCCTACCACGACGACTTGCACCACGAGGACGCTTTCACTAATGGAAGCACTCCATTACGAATTCCCGCGTCGCACTCTTTGTCACTTCTCTTTTGTTACAGCGACATCTGGTAGTGTCGTGAACGACGAGAGAGAAAGAGAGAATGAATGAATAAAAAACTCTATTGGTTCCTCTAGGAAGTAGTAGCGGTAGAGGACGAAGTCTTCGTCTTGAAGCTTGGGTCCTCCTTGGCCGTGGGTGGGCCCCTAGTCCAGGGCTCCACTGAGTCGGGCCACCTCGCTTGCGTGTGCTATGAGGGCCCTTTGGACCCCTAGCTCGCAGCTGGTGAGCCGGCTCTCCCATTGCTCCGCACTTGGTGTTTTGTGTTTGTGGAATGCTTGATTTCTTCCGCACTCCCATGTGACATGATATAGTGTTGGTTTTGCTCCGCACCACGGACAGTTGGCGCTATACTGTGTGGGGAACATCTTGTTTAATATGTAAGAGAACTTTATTTAGACACTTTGTTTTAATCGTCGAGGATGGAACGAGCTTGTTCCAGCTGTGCCATTTGATCCTCAAACTGGTCCGAGGCCAACCAGGCACTCTGCGTAAGGAAAGTGGGCGATTGTATCACGACTGGGTATGTGTAGAGGTAATGCCCTAGGGTATGCGTGAGGTCCAGGGCAGTTCGGGCTGGCTGCGGTAGCTCGGAGACGATGTAGGTAGGAACGGGCAAGGGTGTGTAATATGCTTAGCTGTACTTTTTGCGGAGTATGCGAAGTTAGGGTGTTGGTAATGCTGGGAGGGGGGGGGGGGCAGTGTCTTTAGGGCCTCCCTGACGTTGTCGTAGCGGGTGTCGCGAACGACGAGATTTCGCTCGTGGCGATGTTTTGACTACGTTCAGCCGTGAGAGGGGGCACGCACATGAAATGGCCTTGGCGCGCCCACGCGCTGGTAGACTGGCGCCTATTGGATCCTTCTCATCTGACGTCACCTTGACTACCGTCTCGTCGTGACGTAGCGACCTGAAAGGTAGGGTCGTTCTCGAGCCTTCTCGGTGTGCTAGCCGGTGTTGAGCAAGCGCGGTGTGTGGAAAGAGGGCACCACAAGTGGAAGCCAAGATTGTTGGGTGAGTGAAAATTGGTCGCTGCACACCTCGTGCGATGCGAAGGGGGTGACGTGAGTATACACCGGAAAAAACCGGCTGCTTTGGTTTTGGTTTCATGGAGTTTTAACGCCCCAAAACGGCTCAGACTATGAGGGACGCCGTAGTGGAGGGCTCAATATAATTTCGACCCCCTGGGGTTCTGTAACGTGCGCTGGCATCGCATATTACAGTGGTCTCTAGCACTTCGCCTCCACCGAAATGCGAGCGCCACAGCTGGGGTCGAACCCGCGTCCTTCGGGTCAACAGTCGAAAACCGTAACAACTGAGCCGCCGCGGCGGCTGAATCGGCTGCGTAGCATTCCCTAAGTTGCGATGGAAAAGCCGGCGATAATGGACCCCGCTACTATACAAGCGAGACGTCTCTGGGGCCTTCAGTTACCTCTGAATTTCGTTTCACAGTGCAGTAACCATGGCGTCGTCATTTCTATTTTATCCTTCTTAAAGCAATACCAAACATTTTGGCGACAACAAATTACAAGCGACAGGAAGGAAAAATGACAGCACTTCCACTCGCTAAGCCTGTTAACCACGAATAGCTTTAGTCGATTCTTCAGGGTTAACAACGCCTCGCCACAGTTCAAAATGCTTGTGCTTAGTGCCATCTTCAAGAGCTCGGGCCACAGTCATCACTTTCACACAAGCTGTACTTACTATCTGTTTCCTCCAAATGAAAATGGCCTTCTGGGCGGGTCGTTTGAAAAGGTTTACTCTCCCTCATTTCCTCCCATAGCTACTGGCTCGGTGTGTCGTGTTTGTCCGGGAACCTTATCCTGCCTAGCAGCTCGGCGGGGTCCACCGCGATCGGGCCGCTCCATCTCAGTCAATCGGGCCGCCGCCCAGAATGCAGCGAGGAGTCCTTTCTCCGTCTGAAGAGAGGACGCCGTCTGCGGTTGATCTATGGGTTTCCATTCTCTTGCGAAGTTCGAAGCCGGACCCGGCTTCCTCGGGGAGGGGTGGGCCATTGTTTCCAAGTTCTCCTCCGGCGCGATCGCCCTGCTGCTGGCGCGCGCACTGCAAGCTGACTGACGTCGAGTTCTGGCCCTTTTTTCCACGTCCGTTCGCCCCTTCCTCGATTGACGGCCCTCCTTACTCATTCCCTCACCTCCTAAACGCGCTCCGTTTACAAAAGGCGTGTCGGCCGACTGACTGACCAGAGTCCGGCCTTTTCAATGGACGCAACCCGGGGCCTGCAATGCCTCGCCGTCCCTTCTGAGTGACGGCCGCCATGGCCGTTGTAGCTGTTCGCTTTATCTCGCGGCTTTTCTCCGTTGTACAACTTCGCTCGCGTTGGCTTGACGAGTCAGTCTGTTTTCTTGGTCGTCGCACGCTTGACCCGTGGCTTGAGCCGACGGTGAAAGATGGCTGGGCTTCCCGTCAGCGTTTACCAAGTGAGCGTGCAGTTGTACGAGCGCTGGAAGCATAGCGGAATCCCTGAGCTGAAACTCTGCTTTCAAGATAGTTAACTACAACTTTTTTGGGGGGGTACTCCTAAGCGTCTACTCTGAAACATAGCTCTTAAGGCCCCTTCGTCACCACAGCGCACTTCCAAACCCTTTCTTTTTTGTTTTCACCACCTGCACCTGTGTAAGGGGTGTTCACTGACGTCATAGCGACCGTCATTTTGTTGTCTGTGAAGCACTGAGAAAAGCTGCAAGCGTGTCTAATACAATTATCGCCTCCTGCTCCGGCCTGCATTGCTGAAGCTGAGACAAAATGGCACCAGTGACGTCACGTTAATAACCCCTGCACGTCTCCTTGCTTGAACGGTCATCGTGCTCACATCTTTTCTTTCCATCCTTCGACGATAGCGTTTTCACGTCCTAGAGGTTCACACACTCATCTCCACTCGCACACCACTTCAAGACAGATCACGCGCGTGTGTCGAGTGCCGACCTCCTTCCCGTCGTGCCTTTCGAGGGCAATTTCGCTCACGTTTTCTCTCTTTTTTTTCCTGTCTTTTAATTGTTTGCGATTAGGCCTCTCGCATTTGGGGGCTTCATTCGCGTGGAGCACAACAACATAATGTTTGTAATAATTCGAATGACTCCTTGTTCATGTCACGCCACCTTGCATTGCGGTGCACATGCCCTTTTACGAGTTTTACTTTCCTATCTCCTCTTTTCTCTAAACTGCATCCAGCCAGCCTTTCCTGTGTCTCCTCTCTCTCTTCCCCTCATTGGCTTATCCGCTCAAGCTTACGTCGCAAGCTGCCAGGGAAAGAGAGGAAGCAGACGAAAGTAAATCAAGCAGGTTAACAGTAGTCAGGTTGGTTTGCTTCCCTGCACACGGTGAAAGGGAAAAAGGACAAAAAGGAAGTAGTAAAAAGGACAGAGCGGATAAAAGGTACAACGCACCCTCCTCCCCGTTCCTTCCTTTCTATTCCCTTTATCTCCACACCGCAATAGGAAAAAGCTCTCGTGGGCCCCAGTGTTGCAGTACTGCAGGAAGGCTTGACACATAGAATGAGGGAGAAGGTTTGTGCGAGGGGGAAAGCGCTGGAGACAGACTGAAGGATGAAGAACGGAGTAGCGGAAAGAAGCAGAAAGAAGGACCCCGTATGGCGTCCCTCAGCACCCAGCCCACCGGTGCCGTGTGGCCGGGGTTTCGGGCCTCAATAACTGGTCAGCCGACGCACGTGTTGCCGTCTCGGAGGCCTTTCCACAAAGACGTCGATCGTTTATCAAAGGTTCCCGCGCGCGTTGCTCTCCGACTGACTGCGCGTTTTTTTTTTTTCTTCTGCCACATTTCCCGTTATTATTGCTGTCTTTCTTTTCGTCTGCTTATGTTCTCTAAGGTTTTCTTGTGCCGGACTTCTCGGAAGGGGCGTGAGGAGGGAAAGCTGCTGAGAAGAAGAAAGTCTTGACATTCGTTTAGTTCTGAGCTCTGCGTTTGATTTGCTCACCCGATTTCGTCATCGAACCCTTCTAGGTTATTTCTTTGTGATGACTTCGTCTGCCATGTTACCTATTTTCTGTCTCTTTTCAGTTAGCGTACGTTTAATAAGAAGGCGCGAACACGCATGCAAATTTCGTACATTTCAATGCTCCGACGAAGCAGTTCGGAGTACTTCTAATCGGGCGTGATCCGATTCTCTCACTTTATTTCTCTCTCGTTTAGTTTGTTTTACCATTTGCGGCTTTTTTTTTTTTGTTGGATAATTCGACTTCTCCGTGATTCCAAATTATTCTACAGCTATATCCTGAACTTATCGGGCCGGCTTTCATGGAAACTCTTTTACCATATTTTTGACTCTTTTTACAGCATTTTCACGTGTCCACGTTCTACTGCCATTCCCGCTCTCCTTTTGTTTATTTAAACACTCAACGTTATATATGCAACGTCACAAATACGCGAAATGCGTTCGTGTCTGTTTTACATGAATCCTTCCCCGTTTCAACTACCAGATTGCGCCTCAGTGTTTGGCTCCACCGCAGACAACCACGGCCTTTCTGAATACGTGGCCTCTGGCTTTGTATTGTATACGCGGGTCGGCAGGCCAGCCGCTCTGTGAGTCGCCGCTGGGGCTGCGACGTTGGTTTGCGCCTTCGTCAGCTTGTTTACTTTTCCGCCCGCCGCCTTCCCTATTGTGTCCCGCGACACAATAGGGGCGGCGGCGGTGGACATTTTGTTGTTGTCGGCGTTTTTTCGGGCGGGGTGCTGCTGGCGTCTGCGCGCGTGTGTGGGTGTTTGTTTGCGCTGTGTCCGGTGCTAAAGATCGCCCTCCCCGGTTTACTGTTGGGTGCTCCGGCCCGGCCATGGCGGAAGACATTATTCATGGGGTTGCCGTCCCTGACCGAAGCAGTCGGAGGAGGGGCGCAGAAGTCCGGTCCGCTGATGTGGCCAAATCGAATTTTCGCTCGCGAAGGGCGCCCAGCTCCCGTTGCCACAACCATACCAACAGGACAGTGCTGCAGCCTTGGGGTGACGGCGTAGCTATGTTGAGGGAGATTGCTTCCCCGCCAGCAGCCTTACATTAATCCGGCCGGCCTGTGCGATTCGACAGTTCTGTGTGGCACTTCGATAGGGAGCTTCTTTCTTTGATGCTGGCATGCGCTGACCTGCTTCTGAGGTCTACATGATCGTGGTCCCTGTAAGGCTGTACGCCTCACACTGTAACGAAGCACTTAACCATATACCCTTTCGAGCTTGAAACTGTCCTGTCGTATTCGTAGCTAGAAAAGCCTCTGTGCATCTTGCGTCTCGGTTAATGGGCCATCGTAAAGAAGGAAACAGAAATTATACCCTTTGTTAAGCTTTGGAATTCCGCGTCTGCAATCCATCGATGATGTCACCGCTGTTTCTCACGCCCTGATCATTTTATTTTTTTGTTTCGTTGCTGGACAACTTTTGGTGGAGGTAGTGGCGTTCATTCTCATCCCGGCCCGAGAGTTTACGGGGGTTTAGTCTTTCATTGACAGCTGAGCGCTACCGACACGGTTCACTACTGCCTCCCCTGTCTAGACCTATAGCTTTCCAGCTATGCTCTGTCCTGTCCTTAGTGCACACTACTAGTCACGACGGCCTGAGCGCGACGACGACCCAACTGCAACGACCCGACCATGATGGATCGACGAAGATTACTTGCCTCTTACCTCACTGGCAGTTCATGTTGTCTGCATTAGGTTTTTTTTTTTTTTAGCTCAAGAACGGCGACATGCGAGGGCATTTCGTAGCCAGTCTAGTCTCTCTAGAAGTGTTTTGCTCGCATAAACACTATTTGCGTTCAAAAAAAAAAAACACCTGTCTACTACCATAGCGGGTTCAGCGAATGCGCTACTTAAAACCACCTGTATCAATGAAGCTGGGAGCCAGAACCGTTTCACAGTAAATACTGCTTCGCTAGGAGCTAACATAGCGTTCACATTGTCCGTCCTCTCTGTTATGTGATCTGAGATCTTGTTTATCTCTGTGTTTGTTTGTTGATTAGTTTGTTTATTTATTTATTTAGCGTACATTTCGCAGAGGCAGCATAACACTACAACGTTTTTCTCTTCTCCAGAGCTTATTTGCAGTACTAATAATATTCCACGTCGCTTTTTAAGTACGTTGTTGTTTTTATTATTTTGCGCGCCTATAGTCGCTGAAGAGAGAAATGAGGAAAATACAGGTAGGCTGTCATGTTGGTTAAGACGGCAGAAATAGTTGTAATGTTAAGTTATAGATATGCAGTCATTCAAATTCTATTTCGTTGTGAGGTTGCTGTGAGGATATAAACATGCCTGCACACAATGTATTCATTGAATGAACAATAATGTTACCACAAAAATAAGCGCCGACTAGAAGTGCGTGGTCGTCAATAAATTTCTGGTAGCTCTTGTTTTACTTGCTTCTTTTCTTTTCTTGAGGCCAGCCACAGGTGACCCCATATACTGTACAAATGTAAGCGACCCAGCACTGGTGGCGGTTACCGCGAAACTGAAGCGGAAGAAATTTCCGCCCTAAGCGACACACAGTCTAGCGACGCCACCATTGTGCGGAGACGCCATCATTGCTCGGTCCCCTTATTGGGCTGCACGGCGCGTACGCATGGTTAGACAAGTAGTCTCCCCCACTAACACCATCCGCACCCGCCACAGGCAGCCTTCCACTCCGCTGCAGAGGAGACGGGAAGGAGGAGGGGCCATTCTGATCCGTTGTCAGCGTGGCGCACACTGCGCACACACGCACTCGCGTGCGATGAGTCAGCGAAAAGCGGATGGATGGAGAAGCGCAGCCTCTCCCGTCCAGCGGGTCGCCATACACGGTAAGGGGGGAGAGGGGGGAGAGCGGGGCACACCATAATGGAGGCTCGGACCACGGCGGCTTTGACTCATGCCGATATTGAATTTGGGGTCTTTGCGGGGTCCCCACGATCCCCTCCGGTCTGGCCGCTATGGCTGCCCAGAGATCGGTAAGTGGTTTGGCCCCGGCAGACGCGGTGTCGCGGCCCCTCGCGCAACCGCCGTCACCGCTAGGGGGCAGCACCCCGCGCCGTAGCCCCTCGGCTTGAGTAGTGGCGTTCGGGGATGGTGGGAGGCATCAGAGCCGCGTGTGACGCAGAGATAGGGAAGAGTAGCTGTAACGGGATGAATGGTGGCGAAGCAGCTCCACTGCGCGGAGGGGCGACACGCGACGGGAAGTCCTTTTGCGACACGGCAATAGCGCCCGGCTGACCGGTTGGCCATTTCGCGATAAAAGGCGAGAGTAGTTAGTAATGACGGCGGCGGTGTTGGGAAGCGTGCCGAATCAGCCCGCTGCAGAGATAATTTGTTCGCAACTGGAAGGAGCGTCGCTTCGAGGAAAGCAACGCTTGTAACAAATGCGGCCGTTGTCTTTGTTTTGTAGTGACCGAAGTGGCGGTGAACGAAGTGCTGTTGGAGTGGCTGCCTTACAGTTTACATGGTTTTCGCTGGGGCTGTCTTCACGGAGTGGTTGAATGGAAACGTTAAAAACGTTGGTCAAACGTTTTAGGGCAATGCCCCAAGGTGGAGAAGATTTGTAAAAAATGAGCAATTACTCGTTGGCATCCACCCAACTGCAGTCATACGGCTACAAAGGAAAACTATACAGCTTTCCCAGAAACTTCGCAGTTAAAGAAAAATTGCAGGGAAGCGGTCCCGGGTGCGAATTTTTCTTTAACTGCGACGTTTCTAAGAAAACTCTAGAGCTTTCTTTTGTAGCCGTATGGCTGCGCTTGAGTGGATTCCATTGACCAAACTCCCTTACTGATACTCCATTACTGCAAACGTTAAAAATGGGTACTTTCCACCGCTGGCTTTCAGCAGAAATATATATGTGCAGTTTTACACAATGTCATCATCAGTATCATCGTCACCATAACTACGTCCACTGCAGGACAAAGGTCTCAGTCATATATACCTCCAGTTGGTAACCCTGTCCTGTGCCAGTTGCTGCCTTTCGTCCACGCCTTTCCTCTGACCTTAGTCTTCTTGCAGAAGTTGGAATAGAAGGTCACTATTTTATAAAGGCTCTATTCTTCCTCTTCTTCGTCAAGTTCTTGTTTTCCTCGCGATCGTCTACTGCTTCTTCTGCTGTGTACCGCCGTCTACTGTATGCCGTGTACTCTATTCGTGACCATGGATACTCTGTGCTTATACAGATACGGATGCTTTTCAAGACCTCGCCCCCTCCACGCCCTCTTTTTCAGGTCAGTAGCGTACCCACACCACACACACATCACTCTGCTTACCGCCGCACCAGGAGTGCTCTAAACACGGCGCAGCGACACTGACACCGCGCGTCTACCACCCCACCGTCGCGCGCTTCGGCCAAAGCCTCGTACCCCGTCCCTGCTTCCCCCGCTTGTCCCCAATCTCTGAGGCCTCGCTTTGGGCCGTGGTGAATCTACAGGAGATGAGCGTGCTGCGGGCTCGGTCGGATGGCTGGCTTCACGCTCGGTCAGTTCCCATATAGCGCAGACCGCTCTCTCTCTCTCTGTCACTGTCCTCTCCCCCACTCTTCGCATGTACGGGACTAAGGGGACCAACGCCGGACCTTTGTCCCGGCGCACCGTCTCTTCGTGTTTCCTCTCCATACCGACGTCTTTCATGTCGCGGTGGCGCTACTCAAGAGAGGCGCGCAGTTCACGGTTTGGCCTCGTCCACTGATCGCTGCGTATAGTCTGTCTACCGGCGAGTACCTCTGGACACGTCGCCAGGCTTTTCCGCGTTCGGACAAAAGCACCTCACGCGGCTACCTGTGTGTGAAGTGGCAGTGCATCTGGCTGCTATTCCACACCCGCTTGCAGACGCGAAGCTTATTCACTCGAATATGGCAGTTTCTGCTCTGGCTTAAATTCGAGTGTGACCTTTAGTTCAAGGCGCCAAGCCGTCATCCAGTTCTTCTTCCCTGTTATTGCGTGCTTTCGGGGTGCTCAGCTCTTGTTTCCACCTAAGTCTCTCACGCGCACACTCTATTTCGGGGTAAACCAGAGAATAAGAAATAAAAGCGAACCTCTCGAGAACGCCCACATTTGGAGCGGACGTGAGTGGTCGGGGGCGAACCGCTTCTTTTATCCTCCGTCTCAATGCGTGTCCCTTCTCCAGTGACCATTATTCGGTGATGGCGCTTGTTTCTTTTCTTTTGCGGAAGCTGCAGAGATGTTCCTTTTCTGGATCACGTTGAGGCCGCTGAAGCCTTTGTCATTCAAATTAGCGTGAATGTCTTTTTGTGTCAGCGCCAAGGCCCTTGGGTCAGAATATTCGAGCTTCAATGCTCGTGCATTGCAGAACATCGGGAAGCCGAGAAGTAGGAGAGTGAGAGCGACTTTTGTGTTGCGCTAGCTGTTATTCGGATGCGCCGGATTTCGCCAAGCACTCTATCCTCGGTTAAGTCGGGTGTTCCAGAGGTGGTGTAATTTTTTGACCTTTTCCAGCTAATGCGGCCGTGCTTTACAGGTTTTCATAGAGCACTGTCTAACCTATTTCCAATTAGTTGGTGTTGTACTACTGCTTTCAGATGCGTTTTCAGAGCTGCGACAAGTGTTGATAAAGCAATACAAAATCGGCTGCTCTCCGAGACACGTGTACACAGCGATAACGGTGGTCACTACTTTGAAAACCCGCTCGAGTTCAAAAGGTCGCCATGATACACTGCACGAGGCTATGGAAATAGAGTGCACACAAACGCTGGATCATTGTTCTTTTGTGCTTCATCCGGACACGTGCACGGCCATCTCTGATCATCCGTTGTCTGTCGGCCACTGTCGGTTGGTTTCGTATGCCATATAGAGCCTCACTACGAATGCATAGCCTGTATAACTGCGCTGTTCCCTTCTCCAGATTACAATTGCACACTCAACCTTCTTCTGGTCGCCATTTCTACACTTCTCCAAAATACGAGACACTTCGCCCCCCCCCCCGCCCCTCTCCCTTTCTGATACCAACAAATTTTGGTTACCTTTTGTTGCCATTTTGTCCTTCTTTACCGCTGCGGAGCGTTGCAGTTTTGTGTTCAGACAGCTGACTTGAGCCCCCAAGGGCGTAGGCCACGCACCTATTGCGGTAAAAATGAAGATGCATGGTCAACTTTCATATGCAGAGAAGCGCAGTAATGAATCCTTGTTTCTTTTTTTTTTTTTTGAGCGTGTCTGAAAATTTGTGCCGCTAACCTCGCATCTTTCGTCAAATTAGACACTTTTATCTATTCATCCCTGATTTGTACAGACCGACGTTTATGCGTGCATGTGTTATCACCATCTCCAACAATGCTGGCTCGTCCGTTTCAGGACAAAAGCCTCTTGCGCTGTTCTCTGCTGACGACTGCCCTTCGCCAACCTGTCTGTCTTGAGGGAATGTGTATTTACTAGCGAACTGGTGCCCACGGCGTTGCTAGAAGTGGTTCCCTCGCAGACCGCAAGTAGAGCGCATGAAAACGATACGTACATTTTGCTCTTGCGTCTGCAGCTAATGGCACGCACTTCTCAATTCCACGGCGCATGTCCGATTACAGCTCTCTTTGCACCGAAAAGTTGGAGCTGTCAGGCTTGAATAAAACACGGACACCACCTACAAGCAGAAAACAATCTTTCGCGTTTCTACTTTCAGCTGCAGTAATGAATACCTAGGGTGGTTCATGACGTTTACACCCGTGGTTTTCAGAGTCTGTCAAGTTCGCGGTGTTTGATGCCCGAAATGCATTGTACGCCATAATCTTCGTTTACCGGGTGCGTTTAGCCACCCTTGCCAGCACATTTTTGTTCGTTCTTCCTTCCGTGCGTACAACCTCAGACGGATCTGAATAGCAGTAAAGGTCACCTCCGTAAGAAAAGAAATACGCATGCCGTGTAAGCATGTACTATATACGTGATCACATGCTGCTACCCAGTTGAAAAAAAAAAGACAGAATCTCGACTAAAATTCGACGAAGTGTTGGTTGTTTCGTTGTAACGAGATTTTTTTGTAGTTTTGTAGTGTTTTTGTTTTGTATACTTTCCTATTTTTCTGCAGTTGTGCTGCTACGTTAAGGCACACCCCAATACTAAGAAAAATTCTGCTGTTCCTATAGTTGAAGGATGAAAATATTTCGAAATATCTGTTGCGCCGGCAGAAAATTGTCTGTTGTGTTTTTCGATAGGGAGCGTACGCACTGCATACATGACCACATGAGCAGTATAGGCTAGGTTATTCATGTTATTCATATGGGATTAGAAGAAGTAGACAAAGAAAACATTTATGGACAAAAACAAGAAGATAAGCTATGAATACCCTCCATCGAGTGAGATGCACAGGGAAAGGGTGAAAAGGCGCCCTGCTCTACAAAGAAAACCCCAAATGCATCTTGTGCAGTCGGTAATGCGAGCATAGCAGGGATTAGCAAGCAAGTTTAATGTCCGAACACAACAAGCCTTAATCCAGTATGGCAAAAAAAAAAAGTGGCTGGCGGTTTAGCATTGCTAAACACAAAAACTTGAGCGAAAGCACAATATTTTTGCAGATGGACATCACCGCCACGTACCTGCACGCGACTGATGCGTCCACTTCAGTTTTTGTAGTCAATGCCAATTTACCCAATGTACCCCTCCCCCCCCCCCACCCCCCCGCCCCCGACCCCGTCAAAAAGTATGTTTAGAAGCAAATGTACAGGTGCAACCAAAAGTAAACGGAGCACGCTATTGCCTTCTAACATTTTTCACTCGCTTCCTAATTGAGACTGGCAACTGTAGTATGTGCAGGGTAGTAGTAGAGGACAACTCGCATTCTCATGAACAAATAATGTTTCATCATGTGCTATAGGAAAGGCGAGATTGCATTAAGAACAAAAAGGAGCGCTCCGGTTACTTATGTCCGCGCCTGTACATTTTTGACGGGGGCTGTACGCCTGCAGCGTGAGCTCCAGTGTCGCGTTTCTGCAGCAATGTTGTCAACGCCGACGCGTATTGCTCTACTGCCGCGTTTCTGCCACAAAGTTGTTCGCGACAACGCATGCAGAGCACATCCGTGTGTCACTACCGCTCCACAGCTCAAGGCGCGAATGTTAGTTTGATAGCAGTGTTACTTGGTGAAGAAGACGATGTGCAATGCACTGCGCCAGAGTTTGTTGCAATCTAACTCGAGGCGTGATCGGCTGCTGCGATAGCCTAGTGCTTGCGCGCAGTGGCTAGCGTAGTTGATCTGTTCGCGCCGCCGCGGGTTGGAATCCCAGTCGCGGGAATATTTATTTATTTATGTTTTGCCCAAGGTGACCCTCCACGTCAAGCATTACACAAACCGGTTAGCCGGTTGGACCTCATAAAGTAGTAATTTCGCACTAAAATATTGACAGGCGATCGGTGGGTCGATCCGGCGGAAATGCGTAGCCTTCGACTTTCATTCCCTTTTGTAGGACCTGACACATCACATACATATCTTTTAATCAATCTTTTGTACACTAAGTCGTCTTACTACTTCTTTATTCTTGACTCTCTTGCCCACTTGGTCATCTATTCCATGTCTGATCTCCAGTATCCATCCCCACTCGGTTCTTGAGGTGGCATCCAACGCACGCACGCCGCTTCGTTATCGCTGTTCATCTTCTACGTTCACTTCCCTCCTAATAATTGGTTTAATAATTGGTTTTTTGGGGGAAAGAAAATGGCGCAGTATCTGTCTCATATATCGGTGGACACCTGAACCGCGCCTTAAGGGAAGGGATAAAGGAGGGAGTGAAAGAAGAAAGGAAGAGAGGGGTGCCGTAGTGGAGGGCTCCGGAATAATCTCGACCACCTGGGGATCTTTAACGTGCACTGACATCGCACAGCACACGGGCGCCTTAGCGTTTTTCCTCCATAAAAACGCAGCCGCCGCGTTCGGGTTGTTCGAACCCGGGAACTCCGGATCAGTAGTCGAGCGCCCTAACCACTGAGCCACCGTTCCCCCTCGCCTACAAGTGGGGAACCGTGGCAGGCGATTTTCGGAGACTGCCGAGAACACCGGATAGTCTTGCCCGGCACGGGGATCTTAATGCTATAGCATTTATAAAGGGCATCCATGTATTTGCGAGTTCACACTGTTTCCATGACCGTGAAGAAGGTTGATGTGGGCGAGTCGGTTCAAGTTCAAGCGCTTGTCTGCGTCGTCCTGTTCGTCTGTTGTCTTCCCTTCGAGCTATTTTTCATCGTGGAGATTGTGACGACGAGGTAGAAGAAGTGTAGTAGAAAAGCACGATACAGCGGACGGCAGTGGAGGGCACTCATTAATCCTGAGGACATCACCATGACTCCAAGTTAATTGCGTAGTGTACCTTGACTAGCACATACTACACACTGCCGCGTACAAATAGCTCCGATGTGACAGGAATTCAGCCATTTGTTACTTCATAATTATGACTGAAAAACACACTTCTTTCGTTGCTTTAAATAGCTGTTCAAAAATACCTGGTAGCACCTAGCAGCGTTTCGATGGAGGCGAAACGCCAAGGCGCCCGTGTGCTGTGCGATGTCAGTGCACGCTAAAGATCTTCGGGTGGTCGAAATTATTCCTATACTTACTATTCCTATACTTGCTCTTGCGCAATTCATTTAGGCTTAACTCTGAAGACTTCGTATATATAAGCCACTCCAGAATAACCCGCCGCAAACAGCCTCTCACACTTGAGGAATTTTTTTGTTGCAATAACACCTTTTATTTTTCCTTTTTTTGCGATCCTGCAATGCGCGAAAGGAATGCACTTAACGCTTCAATGGTAATGTAGCCGACAGTCCTCAAATTTTTGGAGCTTGCCGAGCTGAGTATATTACCACAAAACTGACTAAATTTTGTTAAAATGTTGGTGATATATATGTATTGTATAACTGATGACCTCGAATTTGTTTGTTCTTGTCTTTGCTTTAACTAGACCCATCCTTTTCATTGTATAACTGCTTACTGTTCTATGACTGTTTTATCTGGAAGTTGTGTATTTTTTAAAGTGCGCCCACCTCTGTGAAAACCCCGGTTGGGGTTGACAGTATATCGAAATAAAAAAAAATTCTGGAGCGCTCCGCTACGGCACCTTTTTCTTCCTTTCTTCTTTCAATCCTTCCTTTATCCCTTCCCTTACGGTGCGGTTCAGGCATCCGCCGATATGTGAGACAGATACTCTGCCATTTCCTTTCCCCCAAAACCAATTTTCACCTAATGTATGCTAGCAGCTCATGCCAGTGCCGCAAAAGTGATGCACACCACGCAAGCTTTGACTTTACTGCGTCGTAGTGGAGCGTTCGGCGCTTTCTATACTCAGGAACGCGGCGAATCCAAACTAGTAAACTGACATGCCAGCAAATAAAAACGTTCTGCAGGTTGAGCCAGCTTCTCAACTGCAGTGAAAATTTGCCCCGCCGCGGTGGCTCAGTGGTTAGGGCGCTCGACTACTGATCCGGAGTTCCCGGGTTCGAACCCGACCGCGGCGGCTGCGTTTTTATGGAGGAAAAACGGTAAGGCGCCCGTGTGCTGTGCGATGTCAGCGCACGTTAAAGATCCCCAGGTGGTCGAAATTATTCCGGAGCCCTCCACTACGGCACCTCTCTCTTCCTTTCTTCTTTCACTCCCGCCTTTATCCCTTCCCTTACGGCGCGGTTGAGGTGTCCACCGATGTATGAGACAGATACTGCGCCATTTCCTTTCCCCCCAAAACCAATTATTATTATTATTAAAATGTTCGATACGTTTGGAGAGTAGAGTTTAAAGGGACACTTTGTACAAATTGAAATTGAACTGTATCGATGGGATACCGCATTTTAATCACAAATAGACCACCGTCACCAAATTTGGTGCTTTCAAAAGCTAGAAAATACAAAAAAAATACAGGTGTCGTCACCAGCGGCCAATTTCGCAACTGAAATGCATGCGTAGGCACCGGTTTTTAAGTTCGGATCCCAGAGGCTATGCTATACCGCCATTCACTTCAAAACGATGGCGAGGACGTCACGAGCTTAGATCGACTGGTGGGAAGATTTTGAAATCCAGTTTTATCGACGATAATTGCCTGTTCTGCTCCCGGACAAGTGTTAGACGCACAGCAAGAGCCTAGGAATCAGTTTTTACTGAGAGCAGTATTTGCATGAGTACCTTTTCCTCTGAGTGTTCCTCTGAGAGTGTCCCTCTGAGAGTGTCCCTCTGAGAGTATCCCTCTGAGAGTATCCCTCTGGCAGTATCCCTCTGACAGTGTCCCTCTGAGAGTGTCCTTCTAAGAACTTTGCACTTTGCAGCTGCAATTCACGCGCTAGTTTAACACAGAGCTACAAGGTTGTTGCTTTCTCCGTCTCTCTGTCCATGTGTAATCCGCCCACCCGTTTGAAGTTTCTTTCTGGGAGTGAGTTAGGTTTGCCACTTCACCAAGAAGCTTGCCTTGCTAGATCACTTAACACACAGCATGTTACAGTTTATACTCTTAAAATTAACCTTTGAGCTGTGCAAGCAAGCGCAAAAGTGAGAATCGAAGACAAATGGCAATAGAGCTCATGGAGAAGAAGGGTAGAGAAAGGATGCCGAGCTATAACGCGCGTTCCAGCAGCTTCAGGACAAGCAAGGCCCTGTCCAGGAACTCCGGCGGCCACCGGTAGTCTGCATATCACAGAATATTCCTTCAACGTGCAGCTAATAGTTGTGTCCTAGTTGAATACAGAAGATATCTCAGGAGCTGCCTGTGTTTTCGACAGAGACATGCTGCGAAGCTTATTCGTACATGGGAGCTACTAACAAAGCTACTGGCGCAAAGATGGCGACGAAAATTGAGTAGTTAATAGATAAAACAAACAAAGAGGCCTATTTAAAAACTTAAATTAAGAACAACTCTGTCTCAGTGAGTGAAGAATTTCTGCTTTTACAGGTTTGCAGCAATGACAGAAGTAGAGCGCGAAAAAAGCATACTGAAAGTGAAATGCATAAACAGCAAGAAATATAGAGAAAATTGGAATGGCCCAGTCAGGAATCAACTCTATAGCTGATGACAAAGTCTGCAATCGCCGTACATGTGTTGGCTCATTAATCCCTCTCTCAGCAGTCTCCTTAAACAGCTCCGGTACATAATGTCAATGACGCTTTAAGAAGGGACAATCTCTGTGTGCTTTGCCTATACAGCGATCTCGTCACATTGGTCCGCCGTCCAAACCTCTCACTAAGACACCAAGCTTGGCTATTCGTCGCCTCGCTCGGCTCTTTTTTAGCGTGGTAGGCAGCGCCGTTAGTCACGTGGCTGCTGTGTTCTGTCGGGATTGGTCGCCACTGCGAATGTGTGCCAGGAGGTGGGATTAAGTTTTTTTTTTTTTCTTATTTCCTATACTCTCTTCCGAAAGCACCAGCAACTACCCTACTACTCTGTGTGTCATATTTTTCTTGTTTTTTTTTCCCCGATTCGTCATATCGCGTCCGTTTTCGCGGATGTCCTGTCTCCTTTTCCTCTGTGTCTTAAACGGCGGCGTTTAAGTTCTTTGTGTTCTTGGCTGTTTTATTTTCTATGTTTTGGTCCGCGAGGGTTTTCGCTTCTAGAGCTTTGAGGACACAACGATCACCGCTGCCCTCAGAGCGTCGACGACGATTGGGCGAGGGAGCAGGGCTGGGACGACGAAGGAGGGCACAAGTGATCGAGCCAAACGCGAAAGACAATGCTGTAGGACAGCGCTCAAACAGAAAAGAGCAACGCTGGTATCTGCGATGAGAAAAGTAAAAGGTGGCGGTGGGGCAGTCGGGGAGAGAGGGGTGAGGAACGCACGAAGACAAGATCGCAATTTCAAGAATTCCGCTCGAGTTCGCGACGAGAAAAATGACTGCCTCTTCGCTTTGCCATCTTTTCCCCAACCGTCCGCTCCCCTTTCCCTATCCTCCCCGTTTTCCCTGTTCCGAGTTCTTTTTGTTCGTCTTTGCGCGATCAAAAATCAGAAACTGGCCTCGCGACGACGCGGACTGCGGCGACGGGGGAAGCGTTCTGGGAGAGAGGGAGGGGGGAGAAAAAGAGGAATAAAAACAAATACGAGAATCGGGTGGAGGCTGCAGGCCGCGCCAGGAGCCATCCCTCTTTAGGGACCCACATAACTCATCCCGACGAAGCCGTCGTCGCAAGTGAGAGCGTGGGAGGATAACTCTATTTGCTTTAAGACGAACGTCCTCCTCCGCCGTCGGACTCGCTCTGACTCCCGCGCGTTCCGAGCCTCCGCCTCCCAAATTTTCGGTAATCACGCAGATTAGACATCCGTCGACTGCAGTAGCTGGCGCACGAGGCAACGCGTGCTTTCGGCTCTTCTTTTTCCGTCTAGTCAGCGGAAGGAGCAGTGGGCGGCGACAGCTCCAGTTTTCTTCCGTCTCGGGAGTCCGCGTCGAGTCTCTTCTTTTTGCGCTCGACGCCAGAGCTCCGAGTAAGCTGGAACGCTCGCAGCTTTTATTTTTGTTTATCTAGGGCCTACTTTCCCTCAAGTATGCCACACTTTTAAGCGGAAAATTTTGCTTTTCCTGACACGTCCGCGCATAAGGGAAGCGGTGGGGAAGAGTCGCCTTTGCGTGCGTCGCGACGCAAGAGGCCGTAGTGATCGTATGATGGACGGGCGACGCCCGATCGAGCGAGCGCCTGTTCGCGCATGTGTGCGTGCGCGTTCTCATATGCATATGTGGCCTCGCGCGTGTTATCGCGCGCCTGGGGGGGGGGGATGCTAAACAAAACACGCGTACGTGAAACTCTTGCCCGGACGCGTCGCAGTAGAAAGCCCGTGTACGGTACGCGGGAGCGACCTGCGTGGCACAGGGCCTCGGCGCAGTGAAGAGAGAAGACGCCGAAATTTTGCAGCGGCGGATGCGACGCGGCGGGGGCTATCGCTCATCGGGATGACAGATTCAAGGCTCGAGCGGCGGGCGCCTTCGGCGTCGAGCTGCGGGACGAGAAAAATGAAAACTCGAGGGGCGCGTCACTCGCTTTGAGCCGATTGGCTTCGGGAAGGGAAAGGGCAACGTGTGAAGAGCCACATGGCTCTAGACGCCTCCCGCCTCTGTTAAAGTAAGAAAAGTAAGGCCGGTGAGGAGGTCGGCCCGAGGCGAGATAGAAAGAGAGAGGCTTACTTGATACGGGCTTTTCCCCAAACCTCTTTCCCTAAAGCGCTTCCCTAAAACTGCCAAGGTTGCTTTATTTGATGCTGTTGCTTTTTCCCGTTACATCTTTCCCCCTTCCTCTACCCTCTTGTCATCTCTATCTACTCATTTCACTGCTTGCCTACTTTCTCTTTCTTTCCTCATCCTCCTCCTCCACCTCATCCTTTTCATCCATTTCTTTTTTTGCTCCGGCAGTTTCCGTCGTCTCCTGTTCCCTCACCGCAGGAAGCTGGGGCGAAAAGGGTTGAAAATAGGAGGGAGCGTTGTTTTTCGGCGCCGAAATTCGCGTTTCATTGCGCACCATCGAATCATGCGCGCACGCGAATGGAGGCGTGCCTCGTGCGCTTCACGCGTGCGCACGCCGAACGCGCCGTGTCTCCAAGTGCGCAGTATTCCTTTCCCCTTTTTTTTTTGTTCTTAGGTCTGAGCGCTCAAGATGCGCCGCGCCTGTCGCTCGACCGCTCAAGGGGACGACGACCAAGTGAAGTATGGGTAGATGAGTTTGAACGAAAGGGTGTGTAGAGCCGGAGATGAAATAAGCTAGTAAGTTCGACAAAAAAAAAAGAAGAAAACTTAATGCGCTCATGGTGTACGCGGGCACGATGAAAGAGGGGAGGAGAGAAAGTGCTAGGAATGGAGAGGAAGGAAAGGTTTCGGGTATTTCCATTTCCCCAACAAACGGAAGCGTTTTTCATAAATTGGCGCACAGGCGTCCACCGAACGCGGGTGTACTGGGGTTGTCGACGAATTGCCGAGCACTTGGTTCCTGCCGCCGCGGTAAGCGAGCCCTTCGTTGAAAACGACAGCGTTCACAGCCCCTCCTCCCCTGCCACCCCCTCCCACAGTCGCCCCACTCCTCCAGCCATCTCTTTTTATATCATTCACGTAATATCGCCGGCACGCGCCGTTTGTCCTTTACCTCTTCACTGTCTCTGTCTCCCCCCCCCCCACCCCCCCTTCTGCTCGCCTTCCTGTTCTCGAAGGAGATCCGCTTTCTTAGTTTATGCCGCAGGTCCTCATAGAAACCTGGCGGCGTGTGCCTGTGCACTCTCTCCCTCGTATTCTCCGCCTCTCCAGTGTCCCTCTCAGTCTTCCTCGGGAATAACGTTTCAGAATTGATTTTGCCGCATTTGTCTCCGTTATTTGCGCGTGCCGAGAGAGAGCCCTCCTCGGAGGAAACGAGGCGTTTGTGACGTGGTGTACGACGACGCCGTTTCCCCGGAAATTGATGGCGTCGCTTGCGAGGAAAAACGCGAGGTCCTCCTCGTGTGCGTGCCAGCGAAAGGGTTGGCCGCAATTTCCGTTTCTTCCCTGCCCCCCCCCCCCCTCCTTTTTTTTTCTTCGCGCGAAGCGAAGAAAGAGAGAGGAAGGCTCTTCGAAAATGAACGATTTTAAGCCTCAGTACGCCTGACTTAGCCCGTTTCGCCAAGCCGAGTAAAATAATGCTGGCGTGGGGCGACGTTGCCCTATTCGATTAGGCGTCAATAGTTGAGTACTCCCGTGCGCTCTAGCACCCAACAAACGTAATTAGTGGGCAGTGCTACTCTGAGCGACTCCTTCCTTACTTTGGCACCCTTTCTTTTTTTATGTCTCCACTCAATCCTTTATTATCCTTTTTTTTCCTTTTTTTCGGAGTCGGCTGCTCGCAATGCTCGTCCCCGTATTACTTCAGCGTGGCTTCAAAACGGTTCTCCTAATTACGGAAAACGATGACAGAAGAAAACGCACTTGTAACTCGTTTAAAGCACGCAGTTGTACTCCTGCAAACTATTAAGGGTGATGAAGAGTAATAGACCGCTTAGTGTTTTAAAAGTTAGAGTAGTCGCCGAGCACGTACCAGTCGCTTGTTGTGATTCGCTCACAGAAAAAAAAAAAAATCCGGGCGTAACAACGAGCTTAGAGCGAAGACGGACTTTTATCAAATTAGATTTTACCGAAGAACGAGATCCCGTTTGGCATGCTGGGTCTTAAGGTATAGCAATGCACATGACTTGGCCTTAACTTTCAAATACCACTTTTGGTTCTTTGCTGTTGTACTGGATGAGTAATAAGTTTGGTCATTCTAGTAGTTGAAAGGAAAGCTTGTGTCTACTCGAGGAAAAAAAATCTTGAACATAAAATCATTTTCCCTTTCTACAAGAAGGGTAGCAACGGCTAAAGCTTCTGTTGTGGGTAAATTGGCGAGGTTTTCATGGTTATTTTAATTTTTAAGAACTGTTACCGCGGTAGCAGTGACATAGCGCCCACGTGACGTTATAGCCATAGCACCCGAGATAGTGACAAGTGCGCCTCACGTGTAGAGCTAAGAAAAACCGTCTTTACTTTGAAAGGTAGGAGTCTCAGAACAGGGGTGCTCATTAGCTTAGCCTGCTGAAAGTGCGAGTCTAAAATTACCTGCCGACTTCTGCATTCTTTCGTAGAACACATATAGGCTTAGCTAGTTCGCACATTTTTTGAGCTCAATACGCCTAACGAGAGGCGAACACTCGCTGCTGTAAATTACGTCCTAAACATGAAAGAACAATCGAAACCAACAATATGAAAGAGATATCAAACAAACAAAAAAAGAGGGCAAGCCAAGTGACTTTTTGTACATGATATCAGGTCGTGGTGGATTGTTCCGCCAAAACTTTTCCAATCTTCTACAGCCCGTGTGTCCGGTCGGATCCCTCGTATCGGCGTGGTGTGTCCCTCACAGGCTACACGTTGATTTGATTGGATTCGTTCCACGCCGAAACACCTCACGCACGCACACGATCACATACACAAACACCGAAGCCCCGGGTCGAAGCCTCGAAGCCGCGAGCATGTTCGGGTTAGGGAGGACCGGTAATGGAGAGATGGGAATAGGGAGGACAGGGAGGTAGGGAGGGGGGTGATATGACGGGCGCCGGACTGGAGAGCAGGACTTTGAGACTGCAGACAACGAGAGATGAAAGTGTCGTTAGCGAAATGAAAGGCGATCAAAGTGTCGTTTCCGAGTGCGCGTAACTTTCGCCATTCGGCAGCGGGCCGTATGAAGGCAGGTGGGGAGGGAGATGTAACACGTGAACACCCCTCCCCTCCCCCCTTTCCTCCTGCTCTGTACTACAAGGCTTACATCGGCCGACATACCGGGGATTCCGAGAATCGCTGCAGCCCCGGCGTGTTATATGGCTGGTCCAGCGGGATTCCTACACACGTGCGTTGGTCGCAAGCTGCAGCGACGCCGCGGCAGGTTCCTCTGATGGGCCACTGATTGGCCCGAGCTGGTTTGGCCAGCGAAGCCTGGCCTCTTTTTTTTTTTTCTCGGCCGCATCGATACATACCTGCTGATGTCGTCAGGCTGTCAGAGGTCGGAGAAGGCTATGCGTCACTGCCAAACCTCGTTAAGTTAGAAAAGAAACCGGCTAGACTAGAGTAAAATTCCTAAGCCTGTTCAGCCTTAAAGATTCGAAGGAAAGGCGAATCCCGGCAGATGAGGGCTTATGGGGCTTCTTAGTAACGTGAAATGAGTGAAATTTGTCAGGTGCCGTTAAAAACGGGAAGTTCTGTGAAAAAACTTCGAAACTTGTAATGCTTGTAACGCGCACTACCACGCGGCAGCATCACAAGACCCCACTTTTTGCCTCATAGCGTTCCCTTTCGGAGATACTGCATGTGCATGAAGCCAACAGTCATCGAAACCAAGGAAAGCATGTACGGTGGTGTCGGTTAGAGTGGCTAGTTGAGTGCATGATCATCTAGCTATATAAGATAATTCCACAGAAAGTAGAAGAGACAACCGCGCTGCCTGTAACATCCGAGCAACTGCGCTATGGTGGTGGCTTCCTCCAGCTCCACTTTCGTGTGTATGCATGTTACGTGTGACGTAACCTTGAGCACCCGCATGAACCGCTACTAAGCATAGTGGTGTACGTGGCACGTACTGTTGTACCGAAGTAGCCGCGGAGAATGTGACTAAACGGTGAAGGCAGCAGCTGTGCCAGTACCCTCTCATCTTACCCTTTATGACATCAATACTAGCAGAACCGAGGCCCTCATTGAGCTATCAGCAGACATTTGGAAGGGAAATGAGGGTTTGGTTAGCACATGCATAACCACACTGACCAAACTGTTCCCACTTCGAGTTATTGATCAATCCGCTCTCGCCCTACTGTAAGCTTGCCGTCCCGGTTAGCTCAGTTGGTAGAGCGACTGCTCCGGTGAAGCGGTGGTCCCGGGTTCGAACCCCGGACCAGGACGAATTTTTCTTTAGCTGCGAAGTTTCTGAGAAAGCTGTATAACTTTTCTTTGTAGCCGCATGGCAGCGCTTGGGTGGATGCCTTATTACCAATTGTCGTATGTATCCAAAGAAAGCACGGGGGAAAGTAACAAAAGCATTAACTTTTTGGGTTTGTTGGTAGACTCACGTACCATTCATCTCATTCATCGCAAAGGACCTTTGCGTTCACGGAGTTACCTCACGGATTGACCGGTTGAAATTGGCTGCTCTCTTTTTACCCTTAGATTGTTTTACTTTTTTTTCATATATACTATTCAACTATGGAACAACCTAGGGTAAATGGTTGTGCACTGCATGTTGACTGCCGACTAATCGGTTTTAAAAAGAGGTGCAGCGATGTAGTTTATATTGCTGTAAAGCTGAAATCTTCTGTTCTATACCTTTGCTATGTCTCTAACAAGAGAGGCAGCAGTATTTGTAAATGAACAAATCCGTCACGCCAGCCGCACCGGTGGCTCGGTGGTTGTGGTTCTTGACTCCTGACACGAAAGACGCGGGTTCGATCCCGGCCGTGGCGGTCGCATTTCGGTGGAGTCATCAATGATTGTTGGCTGCCTTCATATGTACGTCGGGATGGTCCACCTCATTTTGCTATACTGCTGGACGCTATATACTATTTGCACGTATGCTCACTGTGCATCAGTGAGCAGTGTATCTATATACACCGCTCACTAAGTTTCTGTGGCTGTTGGCTTCTCCAACATATATATACACGATTATAAAAAATAGATTGATGCTATATATATATATATATTGTAAGCACTGTGAGTGACCTTCATCTTCATCTCAGCGTAATCATCATCGGTCATCGGGTCGTGCGAAGAAGACGAAGTGTTGCTAAGCTGTGACTAGTCGGTAGCTGCTGCTTCGGCCTACCTGAAGTAAAAAGGTGAATTTGCTGGTGCGTTCTTCTGCCTCACAATATATATATATATATATATATATATATATATATATATATATATATATATATATATATATATATATATATATATATATATATATATATGCGGAGAGAAAGAAGACGACGCAAGTCTAAAACAAAAGATGGCAGGTGGCGGACAAAAAGAGCAAGCAATGCATGACCCGTGTTGATGCCGAAGCGGCCGCAAATGCTGCGCTATCATAGCGTGAAAAGAACAGTGGCATTAAATTGCAAAGCCTCAACGTTCTTGAGACGTGAAACGAAATGAGTCCATGGGCTTTGCCGAGGAGGAATGGTGGGCCGTGGTGCTATGGTTTTGGCAACAGAATGGGGTTCAGGGTTGAACGCTTTTAGTGCTCCGTTCTTTTGTTGTAATTCTGTTGCAGTATAACAAAAAGCGAGCTTCACTAAATCAAATTTACAAAGTGCACTATATTTGCTTCAGTGTGATTTTCGATTTGATTGTGAATTTTGTGCACTTGTTCAACTTCATTACGGAGACAACATATTCGGACTCCTGCCGAATGTGCGCCTCATACCGCGAATGATGTTTCCAGAAAGCAGCTGTACGACATTAAATGATCCACGTTAGTAACGAACTTGATTTTTTGAAAATAAAATTAAATTTTGTGTTTGGAAGCTGATGGTCTAATCTACAACGAGCAATTTTGAGAAAGGTTGTCGAACATGACCGTATACCACTGTTAAAATGTTCTTTATCTCATTTGCTCTCAAACCTGTTGTCAGAGTCACAGCAATGACGAAAACACAGCGGTACGCTGGAACCCGAACGCTTCCTGAAATTTAAACACTCCGGGCCTGCGTCAGAACGTTGTCTCAGTACCTGAGACAGCCATATAACCTCCTTCTATACGGGACTGCAGTCCAGTAGGATCTTGAGTGACGAAACAAGCAGCACAAAAAAGGCCCGTACGAGGGGGGCCACATTAACGAGACAAACACTGCACTCTGGGCCGGAAGGGTGCGACAAAGCAAAAAAAAAAAGAATACTCCGATGGCTCCCTATCGCTCGAGGATCGGGTTTGATGGTGGCGAACCGCGGAGAGCTTACCCGCGGTGCCCGGGCGAGCACCACGCGAAGCCACGACTCTGGTCGCAGAAATAGAAACAAACAAACAAAAAAGCAGCCGCAAAAGTGTCACCGCGAGACTTCGGTGCCGGACCACCGCGACAGCGCAGGACCGCCATATATACAACGGCCGGCCGGCCACTGCAATCAATGCGCCGCCGCGGCCCTCGGAATCGCACGCCAAGAAACGCTAGGCGCTTAATGACCCCTATTCCGGAGGGCACCAAGTGCCGATTAGGAGAAGGACGCGCCCCCCACAGCTCGTAGCGTGGCCCGCTCCTTCTGACCCTCGCCCGCCGCTTTTCTCAGCCGCCTTATTCGCCTGACAATCCCGAAGCAGGGCACTTCGGAGCACAGCGCTGTGGGCAGCCAGCACTTTGCCGTGCGCCGAGAGGAATAGACGAAGAGAGAAAAAGAAAAGGGAATCGGGGATCCCTCGAACCGAAGCCAGGGGAACTTGCTAAGCCCCAGCGAGGCCCGTGCCTCTGATACCGCGGGAGAACCAGCGTGATGCTTGCTGCGGTGCGGGCCGATGTCTCGGCCATGTCCAAGCTTATGCAGTGTGTGCTGTTTTGGGAGCGCACGGGGCTGCGATCAATTCGCGGTGACCTAAGTCACAATCAAAACAATACATTTTTCAATGCACAGGCAAGAAAGAAAAACTCAGAAAGATTTAATGAGAACAATCAAGGATCCCACAGGAAAATAAGGTTGACAACGCAATATTATGCGTCGCTTAGGTATACCGTCGATAACTAAAAACACTTTTTTGTGGGAGCACAGCTAAACCGAGAGAGCCGAAATATCTGAAATGCACTGTGAAATATGCCCGCTTTGAACGACCTAAACCGCCAAAGGTGCGCAAATGAGAGTAGTACCGCTTGATAGTATGATACAATGCGAGCCTAACCTTTCACACATGCGGCCGACTTCGAAGCAAACAGCAAACGTCTTTTCACGAGGAATCTGCAGATGCCTCCTCAAGAGGAGTGACACGAATGCCTCCTCTCGTCACGAAGCTATCTGACTTCCGCGTGGAAATCTCGGAGCACATCAATATCAAGGCTAAGGCGCGTCCTGACAAAACAATGGAGACGGCATACGCAGTGGATGGACAGGCACTCGAGGCGCGCGCATCACGACTGCAGCGTGCAGCAGGTTCCCCCTGTTCTCTTCTTTTTGCTTCCCACGGTCCTTCCACCGTCCACCAGACGCTGCTCATCACTGCGCGATGACGAGCTGTCCGACCCCGGGTGTCGTCATCAGTAATCGCTGGCACACGCAGAACGTCAGCGGCGATGTCGCCGCTGCTGTGACAACAATGCCCGCTTGACCCAGCGCATCTTTTCGTCTCCCTCTCTGCCTGGGTGGGGGACACGTCAGCTTTTGGAAGTGCCGTATTCGCGCGGTTATAGACACCCTGTGTTTCTTTCAAGCGGTGGTTTTCACTGGGGCGAGTGGAAGCAGGGGTTGCTATTTCATTCTGTTCGCCCTGTACAAGTCCACCTGCTTTGGACTTGTGGAGGGACAATTACTTCAAGGACACGAATTTTAATGGAAGTGGGGCTAAAGGCGACGAGAGAGGAGGATTTCTACAAGTGGCTTACAGACAACAATGAGAGCAGGATCCTTCTCCGGTTCCTGCATGAAAACACCTTATGTGATTTCCTTTAATTTGTATGCAGCGGACCCAAATTATGCTTTTATTGTAGTGTGTTCGAACTAAAAAAAAGGAAAGACTAAAAAAAACGCATTTAAACGAAGCTCTCTACGTTGCTGACGCATGCGTGCTATTGGTAACGGTATAGTTGGCTGGTTAAGGACAAAGGACAACGTAGACTGATTTTCATTACCAAAATTCATAATTTGTTTTTCCTTATTCTGGCATAAAATCAGCGACAACACGAGCGTTTTGCAGCCTCGAAGTTGCCTAGAAGGACCGTGCCTGGATAGTGATAAAAAAGAAGCCATTTTTTGTGGAACATATTGAAACAAGGCTCACACAGTGTTCGGACAAGCGTGGCTTCGATGCTATTTGACTTTCATGCTTAGTAGTCAGTGAGGACAATTTCTTGCAATCGCCTAGGTCAATCTCAAACGAAGGTCAATTTGAGACGAGTTTTTTTTTTTTCCTGCAGCTGGCATAATTAGGCTATTGTTGATGACAGTGAGGCCAGCCTTAGAGGTGCCAAAGAATAGGGATGCCGTAGTGTGCGCGTAAATGAAAGTAACACAAAAGAAATGTTTTAATCAGTTAAGATTATTATCACCAGATCAACAATGCATAGCTAAAAAACTCAAGACCAGACGGAAAAGATATCTGTAGGGAAAATGTTCGCTTCGGGCGACCAGGACTCTATGAATCCCACAGAAAACAAAACAGATTGTTATTTAACAACCGACTGGTCAAAAAACAAAAACGTTCACCTATGTTCTGCTTTATTTCTTGTTCGTTTGTATGAAGCCTGAGAAGGATTAACGATGTCGAACTGGAACCGACGATGTCGAATTGCAACGGCGGCATTCGGCACTAAGCACCCAACGAAACTCAGGCGTGTGATTCCTACAAGCAGCTTATTGAAGGTTACATAAAGAGAGAGGACGCCTAGAAAAATTCACATGAAATAGTGGGTTGCACACAAAGGCTGAACACCTTTAGATTGCTTCCTTGGAATAAATGCGTGCACTCTTGGCATCCGTAATAAATGTCATCGCTGTATTCTTTGCAGTGTCATAAACTGCGCATGAAGGGCCGAAGACAATAGGAAAGATAAACAGAAAGGTTTCGCTCCACGTTTTTATAACTAAAAAATAAGCCAGTTCCAGGCCGCTTAACGCATTCTATTAGGGGTTAGGCCTCTGGAGCTGCGTACAGAAAGTTCCTCGCACGTAGCAAAGTTTCGCTTTTCTGATCAAAAACGGTTTCGGAGACATGACACGATAGCTGCCTCTGCCTCGCAACTTATTTGTGGACTGTTTTTACCGCCGTGGTGGCTCAGCGGTTATGGTGCTCGGCTGCGTACTCGAAGGGCGCGGGTTCGATCCCGGCCGCGGCGGTCGCATTTTGATGGAATCGAAATGCTAGTGGCCTCCCGTGTAGTGTTTGATGTCAGTGCACGTTAAAGAACCCCGGGTGGTTGAAATTATCTGGAGCCCTACCGCGTCCCTCCTATCCCAGTCGCTTTGGAACGTTATACCCCATAAACTTACATGCTTTACGTACTATTATGTTTTTAAATGAGTATTTTTTAACTTTCTGCACCTGTTATATAGTGAGATATCTGTTGCGAAAAATCAGCGACTCGGGAGAAAGAATGTAAACCGCGTCGTTTTGTATTTTCAAGATTATAACGAAAAGCGACACATACTTGATTACAAAGAACCTTAAAGGTACCCGAATTTCATCGAGAACGATTCTTCACGGTGCACACTGCGAAGGCGGTGACTGTGTTGCGTGAAATTCCGCAAGCTGACAAGTCCAGGCAAAACCGTTTTTTTTTTATCGCAGACGACAAATTGTGTATTGATGACGACACATTTGTTTGAGGTGACGGTAATACCATAACAGCAAACACTTCGGCCACGCGTCGCTCCTCGATCAGCGCGCGACAAACGCTTTGCAACACCCACATTAAAATTCCCCTTTTTAAACATTAATGTGGGAAGCATATTAAATAAGACAACAAAACTTGAAGCCATATTGCTGCATCCCGATTCCCACATGGAACTATTTGCAGAAAGAAACCTGGCCCCCCGAACAAACTAGCGAAGACATGGTGCTAAGGTCTTGGAGAATTCGTAGGCGAAACAGACAGACCGACTCCTTGGTGAAGGTGTACTGGCATTATTAAAAACGACGCGCATGTCACGTTACTAGAACAAATAGATAACCACAAAAGAAAGTGCCTTCTGATAAATTGTCAATACAGCGTATTTATATTGTTTGCAGCGCACCATTCGCCTTCTTCGAACACGGATTTATTTTGAAAAGAGCAGGATCACCTAGTTGAGTACTGCAAGAATTGCATAATAACAGCCTTTTTTTATTTATTTATTTATTTATTTATTTATTTATTTATTTATTTATTTATTTATTCAAGGTACCTACAGCGCCTTGAGAGGCATTATTGTAGGGGGGGGTAAGTACATTAACAGTAAAATTCAATACAGCACAAGAGAACAAAACAGAAATAAAAGTTACAGAAAAATGATAAAAACTTCCAAAGATAAAAGCATTCTGATTGCACCCGAGACACAGAACCAACACTGACAGCAGCATAATCAGAATATTGCAAGGTCAATTGCTGCCTGGAAATTCTCGCTCTCAAACACTTCATTAGGCAGCAGATTCCAGCACTGATTCACTGAGTATGCCATCATGTTAACATTATGAAATATTGCGCTATAGACTATGCTACCCTCCGGTTTGACTCAGACCATCAGTATTCCTACTCGAGTCATAGGAATTTTAATCCTCCCT